>NW_027308149.1:0-180000 GCF_047496885.1 Scyliorhinus torazame | reverse complement strand
TGACAGTACACAATGTACCACAGCCCCATCAGGCACCCAGCACACCGCACACCACTGACAGTACACAATGTACCACAGCCCCATCAGACACTCAGCACACCGCACACCACTGACAGTACACAATGTACCACACCCCCATCAGACACCCAGCACACCGCACACCACTGACAGTACACAATGTACCACAGCCCCATCAGACACCCAGCACACCGTACACCACTGACAGTACACAATGTACCTCACCCCCATCAGACACTCAGCACACCGCACACCACTGACAGTACACAATGTACCACACCCCCATCAGACACCCAGCACACCACACACCACTGACAGTACACAATGTACCACACCCACATCAGACACCCAGCACACCGCACACCACTGACAGTACACAATGTACCACACCCCCAATCAGACACCCAGCACACCACACACCACTGACAGTACATAATGTACCACACCCCCATCAGACACTCAGCACACCGCACACCACTGACAGTACACAATGTACCACACCCCCATCAGACACCCAGCACACCACACACCACTGACAGTACACAATGTACCACACCCACATCAGACACCCAGCACACCACACACCACTGACAGTACACAATGTACCACACCTCCATCAGACACCCAGCACACCGCACACCACTGACAGTACACAATGTACCACACCCACATCAGACACTCAGCACACCGCACACCACTGAGTGTCTGTGTGTGTATTACAGTGTGTGTGTGTGTGTTAGTGTCTGTGTTTGTGTTAGTGTCTGTGTGCGTGTGTGTGAGTGTATTACTGTGTGTGTGTGTTACTGTCTCTGTATGTGTGTGTTTGTGTGTCATGTCTGTGTGTGTGTGTGTTACTGTCTTTGTATGTGTGAGTGTGTGTGTGTGAGTGTGTGTTACTGTGTCTGTGTGTGTGAGTGTGTGTGTGTGTGTGTTACTGTCTCTCTGTGTGTGAGTGTGTTACTGTCTCTCTGTGAGTGTGTGTGTGTGTATTAGTATCTATTTATTTGACTCCCTCCACACCACGCCGACCATACTTGTGATGTCTTTCCCAGGCTGATGTATAATTTCATTGTGTATTTCCCTTCCTCACAGTGAACCTCATCACAATTGTGGTCCTGAAGAGAAGAAACTGTGGGCTGTCCAAATGTGTGACTTGTTACCTGTTGGCCATGGCAGTGGGGGATCTCCTGGTCGTGATTCTCGACCTGATATTCAGACACATTCCCATTGTTTTTAGGGAACAGTTTTATTTCCTGCGGTCCATCCCCGTGTGTAATATCCACGCCGCCCTGCTTTTTGCAGCCACTGACTGTTCTGTCTGGTTCACCGTCACTTTCACCTTTGATCGATTTGTGGCCATTTGTTGCCCGAGGCTGAAAAGTGAATATTGCAGCGAGAAAGCGGCGGCTGTGGTTCTGGGGACAGTGGCTGTGCTGAGCTGTCTGAAGGACATTTCCTGGGGGGTGATGATGCCCCGTCTGTATCGGCTGGTGAACGACCCCTGGTTTTGTGATGTCACAGAGGGTGTTCGGTACTCTCCGGTCTGGGGACCAATCGAGTTCCTCCACCACATTCTAACCCCGTGTGTTCCATTCGCCCTGATTCTGCTGCTCAATGTTCTCACCGTCAGACACATTGTCCTGAGCAGCAGGGCCCGCAGGAGACTCCGGGCTCACAGCAGTGGGCACAGTGCCAGAGACCCAGAGATGGAGAGTCGCAGCAAATCCATCATCTTACTCTTCGTTATCTCCGCCAACTTCATCCTGTTATGGTCAACGTTAATGGTTTATTCTATATGGAACCGGATGTGGTTTCTGGGGTATCAGTCTGTATGGTTAGATTATTATGTTCAGGAATTGGGCTTCATGCTGCAGCTCCTGAGTTGCTGCACAAACACTGCGATTTACGCCGTGACACAGACTCAGTTCAGGCAGCAGTTGAAAAATGTGCTGAAAGTTCCCTTTCGTTCAATTCTTCAATTCATTAAACCCTGAGAGGAAACCCCACCCACTCGGCATCTCTCTCCTCGCACTGCCGGTAAAACTGACCCTCCCCAGCCAGCCTCACCCTGACTTACCATTCTGCATGACCAGGACTATCGGTGGGTGGGTGTGACTCCCCCCATTGCCGATCAGCTGGGTGTGTGCTTCCCCCCATTGCCGATCAGCTGGGTGTGTGCTTCCCCGCATTGCCGATCAGCTGGGCGTGTGCTTCCCCCCATTGCCGATCAGCTGGGTGTGTGCTTCCCCCCATTGCCGATCAGCTGGGTCTGTCCTTCCCCGCATTGCCGATCAGCTGGGTCTGTCCTTCCCCCCATTGCCGATCAGCTGGGTGTGTGCTGCCCCGCATTGCCGATCAGCTGGGTCTGTCCTTCCCCCCATTGCCGATCAGCTGGGTCTGTCCTTCCCCGCATTGCCGATCAGCTGGGTGTGTGCTTCCCCGCATTGCCGATCAGCTGGGTCTGTCCTTCCCCCATTGCCGATCAGCTGGGTGTGTCCTTCCCCCCATTGCCGATCAGCTGGGTGTGTGCTTCCCCCCATTGCCGATCAGCTGGGAGTGTGCTTCCCCCCATTGCCGATCAGCTGGGTCTGTCCTTCCCCCCATTGCCGATCAGCTGGGTGTGTGCTTCCCCCCATTGCCGATCAGTTGGGTGTGTGCTTCCCCCCATTGCCGATCAGCTGGGTGTGTGCTTCCCCGCATTGACGATCAGCTGGGTGTGTGCTTCCCCCCATTGCCGATCAGTTGGGTGTGTGCTTCCCCCCATTGCCGATCAGCTGGGTCTGTCCTTCCCCCCATTGCCGATCAGCTGGGTGTGTCCTTCCCCCCATTGCCGATCAGCTGCGTCTGTCCTTCCCCCCCATTGCCGATCAGCTGGGTCTGTCCTTCCCCTCCATTGCCGATCAGCTGGGTCTGTCCTTCCCCCCATTGCCGATGAGCTGGGTGTGTGCTTCCCCCCATTGCCGATCAGCTGGGTGTGTGCTTCCCCCCATTGCCGATCAGCTGGGCGTGTGCTTCCCCCCATTGCCGATCAGCTGGGTGTGTGCTCCCCCCATTGCCGATCAGCTGGATGTGTGCTTCCCCCATTGCCGATCAGCTGTGTGTGTGCTTCCCCCCATTGCCGATCAGCTGGGCGTGTGCTTCCCCCCATTGCCGATCAGCTGGGTGTGTGCTTCACCCCATTGCCGATCAGCTGGGTCTGTCCTTCCCCCCATTGCCGATCAGCTGGGTCTGTCCTTCCCCCCATTGCCGATCAGCTGGGTGTGTGCTTCCCCCCATTGCCGATCAGCTGGGTGTGTGCTTCCCCCCATTGCCGATCAGCTGGGTGTGTGCTTCCCCGCATTGCCGATCAGCTGCGTGTGTGCTTCCCCCCATTGCCGATCAGCTGCGTGTGTGCTTCCCCCCATTGCCGATCAGCTGCGTGTGTGCTTCCCCCCATTGCCGATCAGCTGGGTGTGTGCTTCCCCGCATTGCCGATCAGCTGCGTGTGTGCTTCCCCCCATTGCCGATCAGCTGTGAGTGTGCTTCCCCCCATTGCCGATCAGCTGCGTGTGTGCTTCCCCCCATTGCCGATCAGCTGGGTGTGTGCTTCCCCCCATTGCCGATCAGCTGGGTGTGTCCTTCCCCGCATTGCCGATCAGCTGGGTCTGTCCTTCCCCCCATTGCCGATCAGCTGGGTGTGTGCTTCCCCCCATTGCCGATCAGCTGGGTGTGTGCTTCCCCCCATTGCCGATCAGTTGGGCGTGTCCTTCCCCCCATTGCCGATGAGCTGGGTGTGTGCTTCCCCGCATTGCCGATCAGCTGGGCGTGTCCTTCCCCCCATTGCCGATCAGCTGGGTGTGTGCTTCCCCCCATTGCCGAACAGCTGGGTGTGTGCTTCCCCCCATTGCCGATCAGCTGGGTGTGTGCTTCCCCCCATTGCCGATCAGCTGGGTGTGTGCTTCCCCCCATTGCCGATCAGCTGGGTGTGTGCTTCCGCCCATTGCCGATCAGCTGGGTGTGTGCTTCCCCCCATTGCCGATCAGCTGGGTGTGTGCTTCCGCCCATTGCCGATCAGCTGGGTGTGTGCTTCCCCCCATTGCCGATCAGCTGGGTGTGTGCTTCCCTGCATTGCCGATCAGCTGGTGTGTGCTTCCCCGCATTGCCGATCAGCTGGGTGTGTGCTTCCCCCCATTGCCGATCAGCTGGGTGTGTGCCTCCCCCCATTGCCGATCAGCTGGGTGTGTGCTTCCCCGCATTGCCGATCAGCTGGGTGTGTGCCTCACACTTAAACACAGTCTGTGCAGCAGAATGTGACACAGACAGAGACACAGACAGAGACACAGACACACAGACAGAGACACAGACACAGAGACGCAGACACAGACACAGACAGAGACACAGATACAGACACAGACACAGGCACACAGGCAGAGACACAGACAGAGACACAGACACAAAGACACAGACACAGACACAGAGACACAGGCACAGAGACACAGAGACACAGACACAGAGACACAGACACAGACACAGACAGAGACACAGACACAGACAGAGACAGAGACACAGACAGATCAAGGGACACAGACACAGAGACACAGACACAGACACAGAGACACAGACACACAGACACAGAGACACAGACACAGAGACACAGTCACAGACACATAAACAGACGGAGGCACAGACGGAGACACAGACACAGGCACAGACAGAGACACAGACGCAGACTCAGAAGGAGACAGAGACAGAAACACAGACAGACACAGACCGAGAGAGAGAAAAAGACACAGGCAGAGACACAGACAGAAACACAGTAAGATTCAGAGACACAGACAGAGACCCGAGCTGAGACACAGACAGTTACAGGGACACAGGCAGACACAGAGACACAGACACCAACACAGACAGAGACAGGGACACAGACAGATATACAGACAGAGACAGAGACACAGGCAGACACAGCGACGCAGACAAAGACAGCGACACAGACAGAGACACAGACAGAGAAACAGGCACAGACAGAGAAAGAGACACAGACAGAAACACAGTCAGATTCAGAGACACAGACAGATACAGGAACACAGGCAGACACAGAGACACAGACACCGACACAGGCACCGACACAGGCACAGACAGAGACACAGACAGAGACACAGACAGAGACACAGACAGCGACAGAGACTGCGACAGAGACAGACACAGACGGAGACACAGACGGAGGCATAGACACAGACAGAGACACAGACAGAGACAGAGACACAGACACAGACATAGACAGAGAAACAGACAGAAACAGCGACAGAGACAGAGACACAGACACAGGCAGAGACACAGACACAGGCATAGACACAGACACAGACAGGGACACAGACAGAGACACAGACACAGACAGAGAAAGAGACACAGACAGGAACACAGACGGACACAGGCCGAGAGAGAGAAAAAGACACAGGCAGAGACACAGGCAGAAACGCAGTCAGATTCAGAGACACAGACAGAGACCCGGGCTGAGACACAGGCAGACACAGAAACACAGACACCAACAAAGACAGAGACAGGGACACAGACAGATATACAGGCAGAGACAGAGACACAGGCAGACACAGCGACGCAGACAGAGACAGCGACACAGACAGAGACACAGACAGAAACACAGACAGACACAGACCGAGAGAGAGAAAAAGACACAGGCAGAGACACAGACAGAAACGCAGTCAGTTTCAGGGACATAGGCAGACACAGAGACGCTGACACCGACACAGACACCGAGACAGAGACACAGACAGAGACAGAGACACAGACACAGACACAGACACAGAGACACAGACACAGGCAGAGACACAGACAGAGACACAGACAGAGACACAGACAGAGACAGAGTCAGCGACACAGACAGAGACACAGACACAGACAGGGACACAGACACATACAGAGACACAGACAGAGACACAGACAGAGACACAGACAGAGACACAGACAGAGACACAGACACAGACAGAGTCAGCGACACAGACGGAGACACAGACAGAGGCATAGCCACAGATACAGGCACAGACACAGACAGGGACACAGGCACAGACAGAGAAACAGACAGAAACACAGACAGAGAGAGAATTGGACACATACAGGCAGAGACACAGGCAGAGATTTACCATTCTGCATTACCAGGAGAGACTGTCGGTGGGTGGGTGTGACTCCCCTATGGCCGATCAGCTGGGTCAGTGTGACTCCCCATGGCCGATCAGCTGGGACAGTGTGACTCCCCCAATGCTGATCAGCTGGGTCAGTGTGACTCTCCCATGGCCGATCAGCTGGTTCAGTGTGACTCCCCCATGGCCGATGAGTTGGGTCAGTGTGACTCTCCCATGGCCGATCAGCTGGTTCAGTGTGACTCCCCCATGGCCCATCAGCTGTGTGTGTGCTCCCCCCATTGCCGATCAGCTGGGATGTGCTTCCCCCCATTGCCGATCAGCTGGGTGTGTGCTTCCCCCATTGCCGATCAGCTGGGTGTGTGCTTCACCCCCATTGCCGATCAGCTGGGTCAGTGTGACTCCCCCATTGCCGATCAGCTGGATGTGTGCCTCTCCCCATTGCCGATCAGCTGGGTGTGTGCCTCCACCATGGCCGATCAGCTGGGTGTGTGCCTCCACCATGGCCAGTCAGCTGGGTGTGTGTGACTCCCCCAATGCCGATCAGCTGGGTGGGTGCCTCACACCTAAACACAGTCTGTGCAGCAGAATGTGCCCAGACAGAGACAGAGACTGAGACACAGACAGACACGGAGATACAGACAGAGTCAGAGAGTGAGACACAGACACCGACAGACACAGCGACACAGACAGAGGCAGAGGCTGAGACACAGACAGACACAGAGACACAGCGAGACACACAGACAGACACAGAGACATAGACAGAGCCACAGATAGAGACACAGACAGAGACAGACACAGAGACACAGACACAGACAGACACAGAGACACAGACAGAGACAGACAGAGACGGGACACTGACAGAGACACAGACAGAGACAGGGACACAGAGAGAGACAGGGACAGAGAAACAGACACAGACACAGACAGGGACACAGACAGAGACAGAGACACAGACAGACACAGAGACAGAGACACAGACAGAGACAGAGACACAGACCGAGTGTGGGGGAGCACTGCCAGTGCTGGGTGTGTGGTGGGAGCACGGGCAGTGCTGGCTGTGTGGTGGCGCACTGACAGTGCTGGCTGTGTGGTGGGAGCACTGACAGTGCTGGCTGTGTGGGGGGAGCACTGACAGTGCTGGCTGTGTGGTGGGAGCACTGACAGTGCTGGCTGTGTGGTGGGAGCACTGACAGTGCTGGCTGTGTGGTGGGAGCACTGACAGTGCTGGTTGTGAGGTGGGAGCACTGACAGAGCTGGCTGTGTGGTGGGAGCACTGACAGTGCTGGTTGTGAGGTGGGAGCACTGACAGAGCTGGCTGTGTGGGGGCAGCACTGACAGTGCTGGCTGTGTGGTGGGAGCACTGACAGTGCTCGCTGTGAGGTGGGAGCACTGACAGAGCAGGCTGTGTGGGGGGAGCACTGACAGTGCTGGCTGTGTAGGGGCAGCACTGACAGTGTTGGCTGTGTGGGGGAGCACTGACAGTGCTGGCTGTGTGGTGGGAGCATTGACAGTGCTGGCTGTGTGGTGGGAGCACTGACAGTGCTGACTGTGTGGGGGAGCACTGACAGTGCAGGCTGTGTGGGGGAGCACTGACAGTGCTGGCTGTGTGGGGGGAGCACTGACAGTGCTGACTGTGTAGGGGAGCACTGACAGTGCAGGCTGTGTGGAGGAGCACTGACAGTGCTGGCTGTGTGGGGGGAGCACTGACAGTGCTGGCTGTGTGGTGGGAGCACTGACAGTGCTGGCTGTGTGGGGGAGCACTGACAGTGCTGGCTGTGTGGTGGGAGCACGGACAGTGCTGGCTGTGTGGGGGGAGCCCTGACAGTGTTGGCTGTGTGTTGGAGCACCGACAGTGCTGGCTGTGCGGGGGGAGCACAGACAGTGCTCGGTGTGTGTGGCGAGCACGGACAGTGATGGCTGTGAGGGGAGCACTGACAGTGCTGGCTGTGTGGTGGGAGCACTTACAGTGCTGGCTGTGTGGTGGGAGCACTGACAGTGCTGGCCATGAGGGGAGCACTGACAGTGCAGGCTGTGTGGTGGGTGCACTGACAGTGATGGCTGTGTGGGGGAGCACTGGCAGTGCTGGCTGTGTGGGGGAGCACTGACAGTGCTGGCTGTGTGGGGGGAGCACTGACAGTGCTGGCTGTGTGGGGGAGCACTGACAGTGCTGGCTGTGTGGGGGAGCACTGACAGTGCTGGGTGTGTGGGGGGAGCACTGACAGTGCTGGCTGTGTGGTGGGAGCACTGACAATGCTGGCTGTGTGGGGGGAGCACTGACAGTGCTGGCTGTGTGGTGGGAGCCCTGACAGTGCTGGCTGTGGGGGGGAGTGCACTGGCAGTGCTGGCTCTGTGGGGTGAAGTGCACTGGCAGTGCTGGCTGTGGGGGGGGAAGTGCACTGGCAGTGCTGGCTGTGGGGGGGAGCACTGACAGTGCTGGCTGTGGGAAGGGGGGGAAAGTGCACTGGCTGTGCTGGCTGTGTGGTGGGAGCCCTGACAGTGCTGGCTGTGGGGGGGGAGTGCACTGGCAGTGCTGGCTCTGTGGGGTGAAGTGCACTGGCAGTGCTGGCTGTGGGGGGGAAGTGCACTGGCAGTGCTGGCTGTGGGGGGAGCACTGACAGTGCTGGCTGTGGGAAGGGGGGAAAGTGCACTGGCTGTGCTGGCCCTGTGGGGGGTGGGAGGTGCACTGGCAGTGCTGGCTGTGGGGGGAGCACTGACAGTGCTGGCTGTGTGGGGAGCACTTACAGTGCTGGCTGTGTGGGGGAGCACTGACAGTGCTGGCTGTGTGGGGAGCACTGATAGTGCTGGCTGTGTGGTGGGAGCACTGACAGTGCTGGCTGTGTGGTGGGAGCCCTGACAGTGCTGGCTGTGGGGGGGGAGTGCACTGGCAGTTCTGGCTCTGTGGGGTGAAGTGCACTGGCAGTGCTGGCTGTGGGGGGGGGGGAGTGCACTGGCAGTGCTGGCTGTGGGGGGGAGCACTGTCATTGCTGGCTGTGTGGGGGAGCACAGACAGTGCTGGCTGTGTGGGGGAGCACTGACAGTGCTGGCTGTGTGGTGGGAGCACTGACAGTGATGGCTGTGTGGTGGGAGCCCTGACAGTGCTGGCTGTGGGGGGGGAGTGCACTGGCAGTGTTGGCTCTGTGGGGTGAAGTGCACTGGCAGTGCTGGCTGTGGGGGGGGGGAAGTGCACTGGCAGTGCTGGCTGTGGGGGGAGCACTGACAGTGCTGGCTGTGGGAAGGGGGGAAAGTGCACTGGCTGTGCTGGCCCTGTGGGGGGTGAGAGGTGCACTGGCAGTGCTGGCTGTGGGGGGGGGGGAGTGCAATGGCAGTGCTGGCTGTGCGGGGGGAGCACTGACAGTGGTGGCTGTCTGGGGGAGCACTGACAGTGCTGGCTGTGTGGGGGAGCTCTGGCAGTGCTGGCTGTGTGGGGGGAGCACTGACAGTGCTGGCTGTGTGGGTGGAGCACTGACAGTGCTGGCTGTGTGGTGTGAGCACTGACGGTGCTGGCTGTGTGGGGGGAACACTGACAGTGCTGGCTGTGTGGGGAGCACTGACAGGGCTGGCTGTGTGGGGGGAGCACTGACAGTGCTGGCTGTGTGGGGAGCACTGACAGTGCTGGCTGTGTGGTGGGAGCACTGACAGTGCTGGCTGTGTGGGGGAGCACTGACAGTGTTGGCTGTGTGGGGGAGCACTGACAATGCTGGCTGTGTGGTGGGAGCACAGACAGTGCTGGCTGTGTGGTGGGAGCACTGACGGTGCTGGCTGTGTTGGGGGGGGGCACTGACAGCGCTGGCTGTGTGTGGGGGAACACTGACAGTGCTGGCTGTGTGAGGGGGGGCACTGACAGTGCTGCCTGTGTGGGGAGCACTGACAGTGCTGGCTATGTGGTGGAAGCACTGACAGTGCTGGCTGTGTGGGGGAGCACTGACAGTGCTGCCTGTGTGGGGAGCACTGGCAGTGCTGGCTGTGTGGGGAGCACTGACAGTGCTGGCTGTGTGGTGGGAGCACTGACAGTGCTGGCTGAGTGGGGGAGCACTGACAGTGCTGGCTGTGTGAGGAGCACTGGCAGTGCTGGCTGTGTGGGGGAGCACTGACAATGCTGGCTGTGTGAGGAGCACTGGCAGTGCTGGCTGTGTGGGGGAGCACTGACAATGCTGGCTGTGTGGAGGGAGCACAGACAGTGCTGGCTGTGTGGTGGGAGCACTGACAGTGCTGGCTGTGTGGGGGAGCACTGAAAATGCTGGCTGTGTGGTGGGAGCACAGACAGTGCTGGCTGTGTGGTGGGAGCACTGACAGTGCTGGCTGTGTGGGGGAGCACTGACAGGGCTGGCTGTGTGGTGGGTGCACTGACAGCACTGGCTGTGTGGTGGGAGCACTGACAGTGCTGGCTGTGTGGTGGGAGCACTGACAGTGCTGGCTGTGTGGTGGGAGAACTGACAGTGTTGGCTGTGTGGGGTTGCACTGGCAGTGCTGGCTCTGTGGGGGGGAAGTGCACTGGCAGTGCTGGCTCTGTGGGGGGGAAGTGCACTGGCAGTGCTAGCTCTGTGGGGGGGGAGTGCACTGGCCATGCTGGCTCTGTGGGGGGGAGTGCACTGGCAGTGCTGGCTCTGTGGGGGGGGTGGAAGTGCACTGGCAGTGCTGGCTCTGTGGGGGGTAAGTGCACTGGCAGTGCTGGCTCTGTGGCTGGGGTGGGGAAGTGCACTTTCAGTGCTGGCTGTGTGGTGGGAGCACTGACAGTGCTGGCTAAGTGATGGGAGCACTGACAGTGCTGGCTGAATGGGGGAGCACAGACAGTGCTGGCTGTGTGGTGGGAACACTGACAGTGCGGGCTGTGTGGGGGGAGCACTGACAGTGCTGGCTGTGTGGGGAGCACTAACAGTGCTGGCTGTGTGATGGGAGCACTGACAGTGCTGGCAGTCTGGGGGGAGCACTGACAGTGCTGGCTGTGTGGTGGGAGCACTGACAGTGCTGGCTGTGTGGTGGGAACACTGACAGTGCTGGCTGTGTGGGGGGAGCACTGACAATGCTGGCTGTGTGGGGAGCACTAACAGTGCTGGCTGTGTGGGGGGAGCACTGACAGTGCTGTCTGTGTTGGGGAGCACTGACAGTGCTGGCAGTGTGGGGGGAGCACTGACAGTGCTGGCTGTGTGGTGGGAGCACTGACAGTGCTGGCTGTGTGGGGGGAGGACTGACAGTGCTGGCTGTGTGGGGTGAGCACTGGCAGTGCTGGCTGTGTGGGGGGAGCACTGGCAGTGCTGCCTGTGTGGGGAGCACTGACAGTGCTGGCTGTGTGGGGGAGCACTGACAGTGCTGGAAGTGTGGGGGAGCACTGATAGTGCTGGCTGTGTGGTGGGAGCTCTGACAGTGCTGGCTGTGTGGTGGGGGCACTGACCGTGCTGGCTGTGTGGGGGAGCACTGACAGTGTTGGCTGTGTGGGGGAGCACTGACAGTGCTGGCTGTGTGGGGGGAGCACTGACAGTGCTGGCTGTGTGGGGTGAGCACTGGCAGTGCTGGCTGTGTGGGGGAGCACTGCCAGTGCTGCCTGTGTGGGGAGCACTGACAGTGCTGGCTGTGTGGGGGAGCACTGACAATGCTGGCTGTGTGGGGGGAGCACAGACAGTGCTGGCTGTGTGGTGGGAGCACTGACAGTGCTGGCTGTGTGGGGGAGCACTGACAGTGCTGGCTGTGTGGGGGGAGCACTGACAGTGCTGGCTGTGTGGTGGGAGCACTGACAGTGCTGGCTGTGTGGGGGAGCACTGACAGTGCTGGCTGTGTGGGGGGGAGCACTGACAGTGCTGACTGTGTGGGGGAGTACTGACAGTGCTGTATGTGTGGGGGGAGGACACTGACATTGCTGGCTGTGTGTGGAGCACTGACAGTGCTGGCTGTGTGGGGGGAGCACTGACAGTGCTGTCTGTGTGGTGGGAGCACTGACAGTGCTGGCTGTGTGGGGGAGCACTGACAGTGCTGGCTGTGTGGTGGGAGCACAGACAGTGCTGGCTGTGTGGTGGGAGCACTGATAGTTCTTGCTGGGTGGGGAGAACTGACAGTGCTGGCTGTGTGGTGGGAGCACAGACAGTGCTGGCTGTGTGGTGGGAGCACTGATTGTTCTTGCTGTGTGGGGAGCACTGACAGTGCTGGCTGTGTGGGGGTGCACTGACATTGCTGGCTGTGTGGGGGAGCACTGACAGTGCTGGCTGTGTGGTGGGAGCACTGGCAGTGCTGGTTGTGTGGTGGGAGCACTGACAGTGCTGGCTGTGTGGGGGAGCACTGACAGTGCTGGCTGTGTAGGGGAGCACTGACAGTGCTGTAGTGTGGGGGGAGGACACTGACAGTGCTGGTTGTGTAGGAGCAGCGCTGGCAGTGCTGGCTGTGTGGGGGAGCCCTGACAGTGCTGGCTGTGTGGTGGGAGCACTGACAGTGCTGGCTGTGTGGTGGGAGCACTGACATTGCTGGCTGTGTGGGGGGAGCACTGACAGTGCTGGCTGTGTGGTGGGAGCACAGACAGTGCTGGCTGTGTGGTGCGAGCACAGACAGTGCTGGCTGTGTGGTGGGAGCACTGATAGTTCTTGCTGTGGGGGGAGCACTGACCGTGCTGGCTGTGTGGGGGAGCACTGACATTGCTGGCTGTGTGGGGGAGCACTGACAGTCCTGGCTGTGTGGTGGGAGCACTGGCGGTGCTGGCTGTGTGAGGGGAGCACTGATAGCGCGGGCTGTGTGGGGTAGGAGCACTGACAGTGCTGGCTGTGTGGTGGGAGCACAGACAGTGCTGGCTGTGTGGTGGGAGCACTGATAGTTCTTGCTGTGTGGGGAGCACTGACAGTGCTGGCTGTGTGGTGGGAGCACTGACAGTGCTCGCTTTGTGGGGGGAAGCACTGACAGTGCTGGCTGTGTGGGGGTAGCACTGACTGTGCTGGCTGTGTGTGGGGAGCACTGACAGTGCTGGCTGTGTGGGGGAGCACTGACCCCACAATGCACACCCCACTAACTGGCTGTGTGGGGTGTGCACTGACAGTGCTGGCTGTGTGTGGGAGCACTGACAGTTCTGGCTGTGTCGTGGGGGCACTGACAGTGCTGGCTTTGTGTTGGGAGCACTGACAGTTCTGGCTGTGTGGGGGGAGCACTGACTGTGCTGGCTGTGTGGTGGGAGCACTGACAGTGCTGGCTGTGTGGGGAGCACTGACAGTGCTGGCTGTGTGGTGGGAGCACTGACAGTGCTGGCTGTGTGGGGGAGCACTGACAGTTCTGGCTGTGTGGGGGAGCACAGACAGTGTTGGCTGTGTGGGGGAGCACTGACAATGCTGGCTGTGTGGGGGGAGCACTGACAGTGCTGGCTGTGTGGGGGAGCACTGACAGTGCTGGCTGTGTGGTGGGAGCACGGACAGTGCTGGCTGTGTGGGGGGAGCCCTGACAGTGTTGGCTGTGTGTTGGAGCACCGACAGTGCTGGCTGTGCGGGGGGAGCACAGACAGTGCTCGGTGTGTGTGGCGAGCACGGACAGTGATGGCTGTGAGGGGAGCACTGACAGTGCTGGCTGTGTGGTGGGAGCACTTACAGTGCTGGCTGTGTGGTGGGAGCACTGACAGTGCTGGCCATGAGGGGAGCACTGACAGTGCAGGCTGTGTGGTGGGTGCACTGACAGTGATGGCTGTGTGGGGGAGCACTGGCAGTGCTGGCTGTGTGGGGGAGCACTGACAGTGCTGGCTGTGTGGGGGGAGCACTGACAGTGCTGGCTGTGTGGGGGAGCACTGACAGTGCTGGCTGTGTGGGGGAGCACTGACAGTGCTGGGTGTGTGGGGGGAGCACTGACAGTGCTGGCTGTGTGGTGGGAGCACTGACAATGCTGGCTGTGTGGGGGGAGCACTGACAGTGCTGGCTGTGTGGTGGGAGCCCTGACAGTGCTGGCTGTGGGGGGGAGTGCACTGGCAGTGCTGGCTCTGTGGGGTGAAGTGCACTGGCAGTGCTGGCTGTGGGGGGGGAAGTGCACTGGCAGTGCTGGCTGTGGGGGGGAGCACTGACAGTGCTGGCTGTGGGAAGGGGGGGAAAGTGCACTGGCTGTGCTGGCTGTGTGGTGGGAGCCCTGACAGTGCTGGCTGTGGGGGGGGAGTGCACTGGCAGTGCTGGCTCTGTGGGGTGAAGTGCACTGGCAGTGCTGGCTGTGGGGGGGAAGTGCACTGGCAGTGCTGGCTGTGGGGGGAGCACTGACAGTGCTGGCTGTGGGAAGGGGGGAAAGTGCACTGGCTGTGCTGGCCCTGTGGGGGGTGGGAGGTGCACTGGCAGTGCTGGCTGTGGAGGGAGCACTGACAGTGCTGGCTGTGTGGGGAGCACTTACAGTGCTGGCTGTGTGGGGGAGCACTGACAGTGCTGGCTGTGTGGGGAGCACTGATAGTGCTGGCTGTGTGGTGGGAGCACTGACAGTGCTGGCTGTGTGGTGGGAGCCCTGACAGTGCTGGCTGTGGGGGGGGGAGTGCACTGGCAGTTCTGGCTCTGTGGGGTGAAGTGCACTGGCAGTGCTGGCTGTGGGGGGGGGGAGTGCACTGGCAGTGCTGGCTGTGGGGGGGAGCACTGTCATTGCTGGCTGTGTGGGGGAGCACAGACAGTGCTGGCTGTGTGGGGGAGCACTGACAGTGCTGGCTGTGTGGTGGGAGCACTGACAGTGATGGCTGTGTGGTGGGAGCCCTGACAGTGCTGGCTGTGGGGGGGGAGTGCACTGGCAGTGTTGGCTCTGTGGGGTGAAGTGCACTGGCAGTGCTGGCTGTGGGGGGGGGGAAGTGCACTGGCAGTGCTGGCTGTGGGGGGAGCACTGACAGTGCTGGCTGTGGGAAGGGGGGAAAGTGCACTGGCTGTGCTGGCCCTGTGGGGGGTGAGAGGTGCACTGGCAGTGCTGGCTGTGGGGGGGGGGAGTGCAATGGCAGTGCTGGCTGTGCGAGGGGAGCACTGACAGTGGTGGCTGTCTGGGGGAGCACTGACAGTGCTGGCTGTGTGGGGGGAGCTCTGGCAGTGCTGGCTGTGTGGGGGGAGCACTGACAGTGCTGGCTGTGTGGGTGGAGCACTGACAGTGCTGGCTGTGTGGTGTGAGCACTGACGGTGCTGGCTGTGTGGGGGGAACACTGACAGTGCTGGCTGTGTGGGGAGCACTGACAGGGCTGGCTGTGTGGGGGGAGCACTGACAGTGCTGGCTGTGTGGGGAGCACTGACAGTGCTGGCTGTGTGGTGGGAGCACTGACAGTGCTGGCTGTGTGGGGGAGCACTGACAGTGTTGGCTGTGTGGGGGAGCACTGACAATGCTGGCTGTGTGGTGGGAGCACAGACAGTGCTGGCTGTGTGGTGGGAGCACTGACGGTGCTGGCTGTGTTGGGGGGGGGGCACTGACAGCGCTGGCTGTGTGTGGGGGAACACTGACAGTGCTGGCTGTGTGAGGGGGGGCACTGACAGTGCTGCCTGTGTGGGGAGCACTGACAGTGCTGGCTATGTGGTGGAAGCACTGACAGTGCTGGCTGTGTGGGGGAGCACTGACAGTGCTGCCTGTGTGGGGAGCACTGGCAGTGCTGGCTGTGTGGGGAGCACTGACAGTGCTGGCTGTGTGGTGGGAGCACTGACAGTGCTGGCTGAGTGGGGGAGCACTGACAGTGCTGGCTGTGTGAGGAGCACTGGCAGTGCTGGCTGTGTGGGGGAGCACTGACAATGCTGGCTGTGTGAGGAGCACTGGCAGTGCTGGCTGTGTGGGGGAGCACTGACAATGCTGGCTGTGTGGAGGGAGCACAGACAGTGCTGGCTGTGTGGTGGGAGCACTGACAGTGCTGGCTGTGTGGGGGAGCACTGAAAATGCTGGCTGTGTGGTGGGAGCACAGACAGTGCTGGCTGTGTGGTGGGAGCACTGACAGTGCTGGCTGTGTGGGGGAGCACTGACAGGGCTGGCTGTGTGGTGGGTGCACTGACAGCACTGGCTGTGTGGTGGGAGCACTGACAGTGCTGGCTGTGTGGTGGGAGCACTGACAGTGCTGGCTGTGTGGTGGGAGAACTGACAGTGTTGGCTGTGTGGGGTTGCACTGGCAGTGCTGGCTCTGTGGGGGGGAAGTGCACTGGCAGTGCTGGCTCTGTGGGGGGGAAGTGCACTGGCAGTGCTAGCTCTGTGGGGGGGGAGTGCACTGGCCATGCTGGCTCTGTGGGGGGGAGTGCACTGGCAGTGCTGGCTCTGTGGGGGGGGTGGAAGTGCACTGGCAGTGCTGGCTCTGTGGGGGGTAAGTGCACTGGCAGTGCTGGCTCTGTGGCTGGGGTGGGGAAGTGCACTTTCAGTGCTGGCTGTGTGGTGGGAGCACTGACAGTGCTGGCTAAGTGATGGGAGCACTGACAGTGCTGGCTGAATGGGGGAGCACAGACAGTGCTGGCTGTGTGGTGGGAACACTGACAGTGCGGGCTGTGTGGGGGGAGCACTGACAGTGCTGGCTGTGTGGGGAGCACTAACAGTGCTGGCTGTGTGATGGGAGCACTGACAGTGCTGGCAGTCTGGGGGGAGCACTGACAGTGCTGGCTGTGTGGTGGGAGCACTGACAGTGCTGGCTGTGTGGTGGGAACACTGACAGTGCTGGCTGTGTGGGGGGAGCACTGACAATGCTGGCTGTGTGGGGAGCACTAACAGTGCTGGCTGTGTGGGGGGAGCACTGACAGTGCTGTCTGTGTTGGGGAGCACTGACAGTGCTGGCAGTGTGGGGGGAGCACTGACAGTGCTGGCTGTGTGGTGGGAGCACTGACAGTGCTGGCTGTGTGAGGGGAGGACTGACAGTGCTGGCTGTGTGGGGTGAGCACTGGCAGTGCTGGCTGTGTGGGGGGAGCACTGGCAGTGCTGCCTGTGTGGGGAGCACTGACAGTGCTGGCTGTGTGGGGGAGCACTGACAGTGCTGGAAGTGTGGGGGAGCACTGATAGTGCTGGCTGTGTGGTGGGAGCTCTGACAGTGCTGGCTGTGTGGTGGGGGCACTGACAGTGCTGGCTGTGTGGGGGAGCACTGACAGTGTTGGCTGTGTGGGGGAGCACTGACAGTGCTGGCTGTGTGGGGGGAGCACTGACAGTGCTGGCTGTGTGGGGTGAGCACTGGCAGTGCTGGCTGTGTGGGGGAGCACTGCCAGTGCTGCCTGTGTGGGGAGCACTGACAGTGCTGGCTGTGTGGGGGAGCACTGACAATGCTGGCTGTGTGGGGGGAGCACAGACAGTGCTGGCTGTGTGGTGGGAGCACTGACAGTGCTGGCTGTGTGGGGGAGCACTGACAGTGCTGGCTGTGTGGGGGGAGCACTGACAGTGCTGGCTGTGTGGTGGGAGCACTGACAGTGCTGGCTGTGTGGGGGAGCACTGACAGTGCTGGCTGTGTGGGGGGGAGCACTGACAGTGCTGACTGTGTGGGGGAGTACTGACAGTGCTGTATGTGTGGGGGGAGGACACTGACATTGCTGGCTGTGTGTGGAGCACTGACAGTGCTGGCTGTGTGGGGAGCACTGACAGTGCTGGCTGTGTGGGGGGAGCACTGACAGTGCTGTCTGTGTGGTGGGAGCACTGACAGTGCTGGCTGTGTGGGGGAGCACTGACAGTGCTGGCTGTGTGGTGGGAGCACAGACAGTGCTGGCTGTGTGGTGGGAGCACTGATAGTTCTTGCTGGGTGGGGAGAACTGACAGTGCTGGCTGTGTGGTGGGAGCACAGACAGTGCTGGCTGTGTGGTGGGAGCACTGATTGTTCTTGCTGTGTGGGGAGCACTGACAGTGCTGGCTGTGTGGGGGTGCACTGACATTGCTGGCTGTGTGGGGGAGCACTGACAGTGCTGGCTGTGTGGTGGGAGCACTGGCAGTGCTGGTTGTGTGGTGGGAGCACTGACAGTGCTGGCTGTGTGGGGGAGCACTGACAGTGCTGGCTGTGTAGGGGAGCACTGACAGTGCTGTAGTGTGGGGGGAGGACACTGACAGTGCTGGTTGTGTAGGAGCAGCGCTGGCAGTGCTGGCTGTGTGGGGGAGCCCTGACAGTGCTGGCTGTGTGGTGGGAGCACTGACAGTGCTGGCTGTGTGGTGGGAGCACTGACATTGCTGGCTGTGTGGGGGGAGCACTGACAGTGCTGGCTGTGTGGTGGGAGCACAGACAGTGCTGGCTGTGTGGTGCGAGCACAGACAGTGCTGGCTGTGTGGTGGGAGCACTGATAGTTCTTGCTGTGGGGGGAGCACTGACAGTGCTCGCTTTGTGGGGGGAAGCACTGACAGTGCTGGCTGTGTGGGGGTAGCACTGACTGTGCTGGCTGTGTGTGGGGAGCACTGACAGTGCTGGCTGTGTGGGGGAGCACTGACACTATCTGGCTGTGTGGGGTGTGCACTGACAGTGCTGGCTGTGTGTGGGAGCACTGACAGTTCTGGCTGTGTCGTGGGGGCACTGACAGTGCTGGCTTTGTGTTGGGAGCACTGACAGTTCTGGCTGTGTGGGGGGAGCACTGACTGTGCTGGCTGTGTGGTGGGAGCACTGACAGTGCTGGCTGTGTGGGGAGCACTGACAGTGCTGGCTGTGTGGTGGGAGCACTGACAGTGCTGGCTGTGTGGGGGAGCACTGACAGTGCTGGCTGTGTGGGGGAGCACAGACAGTGTTGGCTGTGTGGGGGAGCACTGACAATGCTGGCTGTGTGGGGGGAGCACTGACAGTGCTGGCTGTGTGGTGGGAGCACTGACAGTGCTGGCTGTTTGCTGGGAGCACTGACAGTGCTGGCTGTGTGGTGGGAGAACTGACAGTGTTGGCTGTGTGGGGGAGCACTGGCAGTGCTGGCTCTGTGGAGGGGGGAAGTGCACTGGCAGTGCTGGCTCTGTGGGGGGGAAGTGGACTGGCAGTGCTAGCTCTGTGGGGGGGGAGTGCACTGGCCATGCTGGCTCGGTGGGGAGTGCACTGGCAGTGCTGGCTCTGTGGGGGGGGTGGAAGTGCACTGGCAGTGCTGGCTCTGTGGGGGGGAAGTGCACTGGCAGTGCTGGCTCTGTGGCTGGGGAGTGCACTGGCAGTGCTGGCTCTGTGGGGGGGGGAGTGCACTGGCAGTGCTGGCTCTGTGGGGGGGGGAAGTGCACTGACAGTGCTGGATCTGTGGTGGGAGCACTGACAGTGCTGGCTGTGTGGGGGAGCACAGACAGTGCTGGCTGTGTGTTGTGGTAGCACTGACAGTGCCGGCTGTGTGATGGGAGCACTGACAGTGCTGGCTGTGTGGTGGGAGCACTGACAGTGCTGGCTGTGTGGGGGGAGCACTGACAGTGCTTGCTGTGTGGTGGGAGCACTGACAGTGCTGGCTGTGTGGTGGGAACACTGACAGTGCTGGCTGTGTAGGGGGAGCACTGACAGTGCTGGCTGTGTGGGGAGCACTGACAGTGCTGGCTGTGTGGTGGGAGCACAGACAGTGCTGGCTGTGTGGTGGGAGCACTGATAGTTCTGGCTGTGTGGGGAGCACTGACAGTGCTGGCTGTGTGGTGGGAGCACTGACAGTGCTGGCTGTGTGGTGGGAGCACTGACAGTGCTGGCTGTGTGGGGGAGCGCTGACAGTGCTGCCTGTGTGGGGAGCACTGACAGTGCTGGCTGTGTGGGGGGAGCACTGACAGTGCTGGCTGTGTGGTGGGAGCACTGACAGTGCTGGCTGTGTGGTGGGAGCACTGACAGTGCTGGCTGTGTGGGGGAGCGCGGACAGTGCTGCCTGTGTGGGGAGCACTGACAGTGCTGGCTGTGTGGGGGGAGCACTGACAGTGCTGGCTGTGTGGGGTGAGCACTGGCAGTGCTGGCTGTGTGGGGGAGCACTGGCAGTGCTGCCTGTGTGGGGAGCACTGACAGTGCTGGCTGTGTGGGGGGAGCACTGATAGTGCTGGCTGTGGAGGGGGGGGGAGTGCACTGGCAGTGCAGGCTGTGTGGGGGAGCACTGACAGTGCTGGCTGTGTGGGGGAGCACTGAGAGTGCTGGCTGTGTGGGGGAGCACTGACAGTGCTGACTGTGTGGTGGGAGCACTGACAGTGCTGGCTGTGTGGTGGGAGCACTGACAGTGCTGACTGTGTGGTGGGAGCACTGACAGTGCTGCCTGTGTGGGGGAGCACTGACACTGCTGGCTTTGTGGGGGAGCACTGACAGTGCTGGCTGTGTGGGGGAGCACTGACAGTGCTGGTTGTGTGGTGGGAGCACTGACAGTGCTGGCTGTGTGGTGGAGCACTGACAGTGCTGGCTGTGTGGGGGTAGCACTGACAGTGCTGGCTGTGTGAGGGGAGCACTGACAGTGCTGGCTGTGTGGGGGAGCACTGACACTAACTGGCTGTGTGGGGTGTGCACTGACAGTGCTGGCTGTGTGTGGGAGCACTGACAGTTCTGGCTGTGTGGTGGGGGCACTGACAGTGCTGGCTTTGTGTTGGGAGCACTGACAGTTCTGGCTGTGTGGGGGGAGCACTGACTGTGCTGGCTGTGTGGTGGGAGCACTGACAGTGCTGGCTGTGTGGGGAGCACTGACAGTGCTGGCTGTGTGGCGGGAGCACTGACAGTGCTGGCTGTGTGGGGGAGCACTGACAGTGCTGGCTGTGTGGGGGAGCACAGACAGTGTTGGCTGTGTGGGGGAGCACTGACAATGCTGGCTGTGTGGGGGGAGCACTGACAGTGCTGGCTGTGTGGTGGGAGCACTGACAGTGCTGGCTGTTTGCTGGGAGCACTGACAGTGCTGGCTGTGTGGTGGGAGAACTGACAGTGTTGGCTGTGTGGGGGAGCACTGGCAGTGCTGGCTCTGTGGAGGGGGGAAGTGCACTGGCAGTGCTGGCTCTGTGGGGGGGAAGTGGGCTGGCAGTGCTAGCTCTGTGGGGGGGGGAGTGCACTGGCCATGCTGGCTCGGTGGGGAGTGCACTGGCAGTGCTGGCTCTGTGGGGGGGGTGGAAGTGCACTGGCAGTGCTGGCTCTGTGGGGGGGAAGTGCACTGGCAGTGCTGGCTCTGTGGCTGGGGAGTGCACTGGCAGTGCTGGCTCTGTGGGGGGGGGAGTGCACTGGCAGTGCTGGCTCTGTGGGGGGGGGGAAGTGCACTGACAGTGCTGGATCTGTGGTGGGAGCACTGACAGTGCTGGCTGTGTGGGGGAGCACAGACAGTGCTGGCTGTGTGTTGTGGTAGCACTGACAGTGCCGGCTGTGTGATGGGAGCACTGACAGTGCTGGCTGTGTGGTGGGAGCACTGACAGTGCTGGCTGTGTGGGGGGAGCACTGACAGTGCTTGCTGTGTGGTGGGAGCACTGACAGTGCTGGCTGTGTGGTGGGAACACTGACAGTGCTGGCTGTGTGGGGGGAGCACTGACAGTGCTGGCTGTGTGGGGAGCACTGACAGTGCTGGCTGTGTGGTGGGAGCACAGACAGTGCTGGCTGTGTGGTGGGAGCACTGATAGTTCTGGCTGTGTGGGGAGCACTGACAGTGCTGGCTGTGTGGTGGGAGCACTGACAGTGCTGGCTGTGTGGTGGGAGCACTGACAGTGCTGGCTGTGTGGGGGAGCGCTGACAGTGCTGCCTGTGTGGGGAGCACTGACAGTGCTGGCTGTGTGGGGGGAGCACTGACAGTGCTGGCTGTGTGGTGGGAGTACTGACAGTGCTGGCTGTGTGGTGGGAGCACTGACAGTGCTGGCTGTGTGGGGGAGCGCGGACAGTGCTGCCTGTGTGGGGAGCACTGACAGTGCTGGCTGTGTGGGGGGAGCACTGACAGTGCTGGCTGTGTGGGGTGAGCACTGGCAGTGCTGGCTGTGTGGGGGAGCACTGGCAGTGCTGCCTGTGTGGGGAGCACTGACAGTGCTGGCTGTGTGGGGGGAGCACTGATAGTGCTGGCTGTGGAGGGGGGGGGAGTGCACTGGCAGTGCAGGCTGTGTGGGGGAGCACTGACAGTGCTGGCTGTGTGGGGGAGCACTGAGAGTGCTGGCTGTGTGGGGGAGCACTGACAGTGCTGACTGTGTGGTGGGAGCACTGACAGTGCTGGCTGTGTGGTGGGAGCACTGACAGTGCTGACTGTGTGGTGGGAGCACTGACAGTGCTGGCTGTGTGGGGGGAGCACTGACAGTGCTGCCTGTGTGGGGGAGCACTGACACTGCTGGCTGTGTGGGGGAGCACTGACAGTGCTGGCTGTGTGGGGGGAGCACTGACAGTGCTGGTTGTGTGGTGGGAGCACTGACAGTGCTGGCTGTGTGGTGGAGCACTGACAGTGCTGGCTGTGTGGGGGGAGCACTGACAGTGCTGGCTGTGTGGGGGAGCACTGACAGTGCTGTATGTGTGGGGGGAGGACACTGACAGTGCTGGCTGTGTGGGGGGGAGCACTGACAGTGCTGGCTGTGTGGGGAGCACTGACAGTGACGGCTGTGTGGGGGGAGCACTGACAGTGCTGGCTGTGTGGGTTGAGCACTGACAGTGCTGGTTGTGTAGGAGCAGCGCTGGCAGTGCTGGCTGTGTGGGGAAGCCCTGACAGTGCTGGCTCTGTGGTGGGAGCACTGACAGTGCTGGCTGTCTGGGGGGAGCACTGACAGTGCTGGCTGTGTGGTGGGAGCACAGACAGTGCTGGCTGTGTGGTGGGAGCACAGACAGTGCTGGCTGTGTGGTGGGATCACTGATAGTTCTTGCTGTGGGGGGAGCACTGACATTGCTGGCTGTGTGGGGGAGCACTGACAGTGCTGGCTGTGTGGGGGGAGCACTGACAGTGCTGGCTGTGTGGGGAGCACAGACAGTGCAGGCTGTGTGGGGGAGCACTGACAGTGATGGCTGTGTGGGGGAGCACTGACAGTGCAGGCTGTGTGGGGGAGCACTGACAGTGCTGGCTGTGTGGGGGGAGCACTGACAGTGCTGGCTGTGTGTTGGGAGCACTGACAGTGCTGGCTGTTTGGGGGGAGTACTGACAGTGCTGGCTGTGTGACGGGAGCACTGACAGTGCTGGCTGTGTGGTGGGAGCACTGACAGTGCTGGCTGTGTGGGGTAGGAGCACTGACAGTGCTGGTTGTGTGGTTGGAGCACTGAAAGTGCTGGCTGTGTGGGGGGAGTACTGACAGTGCTGGCTGTGTGACGGGAGCACTGACAGTGCTGGCTGTGTGGGGTAGGAGCACTGACAGTGCTGGTTGTGTGGGGGAGCACTGACAGTGCTGGCTATATGGGGGAGCACTGACAGTGCTGGCTGTGTGGGGGGAGCACTGACAGTGCTGGCTGTGTGGGGGAGCACTGACAGTGCTGGCTATATGGGGGAGCACTGACAGTGCTGGCTGTGTGGGGGAGCACTGACAGTGCTGGCTGTGTGGTGTGAGCACTGACAGTGCTGGCTGTTTGGGGGAGCACTGACAGTGCTGGCTGTGTGGGGTAGGAGCACTGACAGTGCTGGCTGTGTGTGGGGAGCAATGACAGTGCTGGCTGTGTGGGGTAGGAGCACTGACAGTGCTGGCTGTGTGGGGGAGCACTGACAGTGCTGAATGTTTGGGGAGAGCACTGACAGTGCTGGCTGTGTGGGGGAGCACTGACAGTGCTGGCTGTGTGGGGTAGGAGCACTGACAGTGCTGGCTGTGTGGGGGAGCACTGACAGTGCTGAATGTTTGGGGAGAGCACTGACAGTGCTGGCTGTGTGGGGGAGCACTGACAGTGCTGGCTGTGTGGGGTAGGAGCACTGACAGTGCTGGCTGTGTGTGGGGAGCACTGACAGTGCTGGCTGTTTGGGGAGAGCACTGACAGTGCTGGCTGTGTGTGGGGAGCACTGACAGTGCTGGCTGTGTGGTGTGAGCACTGACAGTGCTGGCTGTGTGGGGGAGCACTGACAGTGCTGGCTGTATGGGGGAGCACTGACAGTGCTGGCTGTGTGGGGGGAGCACTGACAGTGATGGCTGTGTGGTTGGAGCTCTGACAGTGCTGGCTGTGTGGGGGGCACTGACAGTGCTGGCTGTGTGGGGGAGCACAGACAGTGTTGCCTGTGTGGGGGAGCACTGACAATGCTGGCTGTGTGGGGGGAGCACTGACAGTGCTGGCTGTGTGGTGGGAGCACTGACAGTGCTGGCTGTGTGCTGGGAGCACTGACAGTGCTGGCTGTGTGGTGGGAGAACTGACAGTGTTGGCTGTGTGGGGTTGCACTGGCAGTGCTGGCTCTGTGGGGGGGGGGAAGTGCACTGGCAGTGCTGGCTGTGTGGGGGAGCACTGACAGTGCTGAATGTTTGGGGAGAGCACTGACAGTGCTGGCTGTGTGGGGGAGCACTGACAGTGCTGGCTGTGTGGGGTAGGAGCACTGACAGTGCTGGCTGTGTGGGGGAGCACTGACAGTGCTGAATGTTTGGGGAGAGCACTGACAGTGCTGGCTGTGTGGGGGAGCACTGACAGTGCTGGCTGTGTGGGGTAGGAGCACTGACAGTGCTGGCTGTGTGTGGGGAGCACTGACAGTGCTGGCTGTTTGGGGAGAGCACTGACAGTGCTGGCTGTGTGTGGGGAGCACTGACAGTGCTGGCTGTGTGGTGTGAGCACTGACAGTGCTGGCTGTGTGGGGGAGCACTGACAGTGCTGGCTGTATGGGGGAGCACTGACAGTGCTGGCTGTGTGGGGGGAGCACTGACAGTGATGGCTGTGTGGTTGGAGCTCTGACAGTGCTGGCTGTGTGGGGGGCACTGACAGTGCTGGCTGTGTGGGGGAGCACAGACAGTGTTGCCTGTGTGGGGGAGCACTGACAATGCTGGCTGTGTGGGGGGAGCACTGACAGTGCTGGCTGTGTGGTGGGAGCACTGACAGTGCTGGCTGTGTGCTGGGAGCACTGACAGTGCTGGCTGTGTGGTGGGAGAACTGACAGTGTTGGCTGTGTGGGGTTGCACTGGCAGTGCTGGCTCTGTGGGGGGGGGGAAGTGCACTGGCAGTGCTGGCTCTGTGGGGGGGAAGTGCACTGGCAGTGCTAGCTCTGTGGGGGGGGGGGGAGTGCACTGGCCATGCTGGCTCTGTGGGGGGGAGTGCACTGGCAGTGCTGGCTCTGTGGGGGGGGTTGGAAGTGCACTGGCAGTGCTGGCTCTGTGGGGGGTAAGTGCACTGGCAGTGCTGGCTCTGTGGCTGGGGTGGGGAAGTGCACTTTCAGTGCTGGCTGTGTGGTGGGAGCACTGACAGTGCTGGCTAAGTGGTGGGAGAACTGACAGTGTTGGCTGTGTGGGGTTGCACTGGCAGTGCTGGCTCTGTGGGGGGGGGGGAAGTGCACTGGCAGTGCTGGCTGTGTGGGGGAGCACTGACAGTGCTGAATGTTTGGGGAGAGCACTGACAGTGCTGGCTGTGTGGGGGAGCACTGACAGTGCTGGCTGTGTGGGGTAGGAGCACTGACAGTGCTGGCTGTGTGGGGGAGCACTGACAGTGCTGAATGTTTGGGGAGAGCACTGACAGTGCTGGCTGTGTGGGGGAGCACTGACAGTGCTGGCTGTGTGGGGTAGGAGCACTGACAGTGCTGGCTGTGTGTGGGGAGCACTGACAGTGCTGGCTGTTTGGGGAGAGCACTGACAGTGCTGGCTGTGTGTGGGGAGCACTGACAGTGCTGGCTGTGTGGTGTGAGCACTGACAGTGCTGGCTGTGTGGGGGAGCACTGACAGTGCTGGCTGTATGGGGGAGCACTGACAGTGCTGGCTGTGTGGGGGGAGCACTGACAGTGATGGCTGTGTGGTTGGAGCTCTGACAGTGCTGGCTGTGTGGGGGGCACTGACAGTGCTGGCTGTGTGGGGGAGCACAGACAGTGTTGCCTGTGTGGGGGAGCACTGACAATGCTGGCTGTGTGGGGGGAGCACTGACAGTGCTGGCTGTGTGGTGGGAGCACTGACAGTGCTGGCTGTGTGCTGGGAGCACTGACAGTGCTGGCTGTGTGGTGGGAGAACTGACAGTGTTGGCTGTGTGGGGTTGCACTGGCAGTGCTGGCTCTGTGGGGGGGGGGAAGTGCACTGGCAGTGCTGGCTCTGTGGGGGGGAAGTGCACTGGCAGTGCTAGCTCTGTGGGGGGGGGGAGTGCACTGGCCATGCTGGCTCTGTGGGGGGGAGTGCACTGGCAGTGCTGGCTCTGTGGGGGGGGTTGGAAGTGCACTGGCAGTGCTGGCTCTGTGGGGGGTAAGTGCACTGGCAGTGCTGGCTCTGTGGCTGGGGTGGGGAAGTGCACTTTCAGTGCTGGCTGTGTGGTGGGAGCACTGACAGTGCTGGCTAAGTGGTGGGAGAACTGACAGTGCTGGCTGTATGGGGGAGCACAGACAGTGCTGGCTGTGTGGTGGGAACACTGACAGTGCTGGCTGTGTGGGGGGAGCACTGACAGTGCTGGCTGTGTGGGGAGCACTAACAGTGCTGGCTGTGTGGGGAGCACTAACAGTGCTGGCTGTGTGATGGGAGCACTGACAGTGCTGGCAGTCTGGGGGGAGCACTGACAGTGCTGGCTGTGTGGTGGGAGCACTGACAGTGCTGGCTGTGTGGTGGGAACACTGACAGTGCTGGCTGTGTGGGGGGAGCACTGACAGTGCTGTCTGTGTTGGGGAGCACTGACAGTGCTGGCAGTGTGGGGGTAGCACTGACAGTGCTGGCTGTGTGGTGGGAGCACTGACAGTGCTGGCTGTGTGGGGGGAGGACTGACAGTGCTGGCTGTGTGGGGTGAGCACTGGCAGTGCTGGCTGTGTGGGGGAGCACTGACAGTGCTGGAAGTGTGGGGGAGCACTGATAGTGATGGCTGTGTGGTGGGAGCTCTGACAGTGCTGGCTGTGTGGTGGGGGCACTGACAGTGCTGGCTGTGTGGGGGAGCACTGACAGTGTTGGCTGTGTGGGGGAGCACTGACAGTGCTGGCTGTGGGGGGGGGGGGGAAGTGCACTGGCAGTGCTGGCTGTGTGGGGGAGCACTGACAGTGCTGGCTGTGTGGGGGAGCACTGACAATGCTGGCTGTGTGGGGGGAGCACTGACAGTGCTGGCTGTGTGGTGGGAGCACTGACAGTGCTGGCTGTGTGGGGGAGCACTGACAGTGCTGGCTGTGTGGGGGGAGCACTGACAGTGCTGGCTGTGTGGTGGGAGCACTGACAGTGCTGGCTGTGTGGGGGAGCACTGACAGTGCTGGCTGTGTGGGGGGAGCACTGACAGTGCTGGCTGTGTGGGGAGCACAGACAGTGCAGGCTGTGTGGGGGAGCACTGGCAGTGCTGGCTCTGTGGGGGGGAAGTGCACTGGCAGTGCTGGCTCTGTGGCTGGGGAGTGCACTGGCAGTGCTGGCTCTGTGGGGGGGGGGAGTGCACTGGCAGTGCTGGCTCTGTGGGGGGGGGGGAAGTGCACTGACAGTGCTGGATCTGTGGTGGGAGCACTGACAGTGCTGGCTGTGTCGGGGAGCACAGACAGTGCTGGCTGTGTGTTGTGGTAGCACTGACAGTGCCGGCTGTGTGATGGGAGCACTGACAGTGCTGGCTGTGTGGTGGGAGCACTGACAGTGCTGGCTGTGTGGGGGGAGCACTGACAGTGCTTGCTGTGTGGTGGGAGCACTGACAGTGCTGGCTGTGTGGTGGGAACACTGACAGTGCTGGCTGTGTGGGGGGAGCACTGACAGTGCTGGCTGTGTGGGGAGCACTGACAGTGCTGGCTGTGTGGTGGGAGCACAGACAGTGCTGGCTGTGTGGTGGGAGCACTGATAGTTCTGGCTGTGTGGGGAGCACTGACAGTGCTGGCTGTGTGGTGGGAGCACTGACAGTGCTGGCTGTGTGGTGGGAGCACTGACAGTGCTGGCTGTGTGGGGGAGCGCTGACAGTGCTGCCTGTGTGGGGAGCACTGACAGTGCTGGCTGTGTGGGGGGAGCACTGACAGTGCTGGCTGTGTGGTGGGAGCACTGACAGTGCTGGCTGTGTGGTGGGAGCACTGACAGTGCTGGCTGTGTGGGGGAGCGCGGACAGTGCTGCCTGTGTGGGGAGCACTGACAGTGCTGGCTGTGTGGGGGAGCACTGACAGTGCTGGCTGTGTGGGGTGAGCACTGGCAGTGCTGGCTGTGTGGGGGAGCACTGGCAGTGCTGCCTGTGTGGGGAGCACTGACAGTGCTGGCTGTGTGGGGGGAGCACTGATAGTGCTGGCTGTGGAGGGGGGGGAGTGCACTGGCAGTGCAGGCTGTGTGGGGGAGCACTGACAGTGCTGGCTGTGTGGGGGGAGCACTGAGAGTGCTGGCTGTGTGGGGGAGCACTGACAGTGCTGACTGTGTGGTGGGAGCACTGACAGTGCTGGCTGTGTGGTGGGAGCACTGACAGTGCTGACTGTGTGGTGGGAGCACTGACAGTGCTGGCTGTGTGGGGGGAGCACTGACAGTGCTGCCTGTGTGGGGGAGCACTGACACTGCTGGCTGTGTGGGGGAGCACTGACAGTGCTGGCTGTGTGGGGGGAGCACTGACAGTGCTGGTTGTGTGGTGGGAGCACTGACAGTGCTGGCTGTGTGGTGGAGCACTGACAGTGCTGGCTGTGTGGGGGGAGCACTGACAGTGCTGGCTGTGTGGGGGAGCACTGACAGTGCTGTATGTGTGGGGGGAGGACACTGACAGTGCTGGCTGTGTGGGGGGGAGCACTGACAGTGCTGGCTGTGTGGGGAGCACTGACAGTGACGGCTGTGTGGGGGGAGCACAGACAGTGCAGGCTGTGTGGGGGAGCACTGACAGTGATGGCTGTGTGGGGGAGCACTGACAGTGCAGGCTGTGTGGGGGAGCACTGACAGTGCTGGCTGTGTGGGGGGAGCACTGACAGTGCTGGCTGTGTGGGGGAGCACTGACAGTGCAGGCTGTGTGGGGGAGCACTGTCAGTGCTGGCTGTGTGTTGGGAGCACTGACAGTGCTGGCTGTTTGGGGGGAGTACTGACAGTGCTGGCTGTGTGACGGGAGCACTGACAGTGCTGGCTGTGTGGGGTAGGAGCACTGACAGTGCTGGTTGTGTGGTTGGAGCACTGACAGTGCTGGCTGTGTGGGGGGAGTACTGACAGTGCTGGCTGTGTGACGGGAGCACTGACAGTGCTGGCTGTGTGGGGTAGGAGCACTGACAGTGCTGGTTGTGTGGGGAGCACTGACAGTACTGGCTGTTTGGGGGGAGCACTGACAGTGCTGGCTGTGTGGGGGAGCACTGACAGTGCTGGCTATATGGGGGAGCACTGACAGTGCTGGCTGTGTGGGGGAGCACTGACAGTGCTGGCTGTGTGGTGTGAGCACTGACAGTGCTGGCTGTTTGGGGGAGCACTGACAGTGCTGGCTGTGTGGGGTAGGAGCACTGACAGTGCTGGCTGTGTGTGGGGAGCAATGACAGTGCTGGCTGTGTGGGGTAGGAGCACTGACAGTGCTGGCTGTGTGGGGGAGCACTGACAGTGCTGAATGTTTGGGGAGAGCACTGACAGTGCTGGCTGTGTGGGGGAGCACTGACAGTGCTGAATGTTTGGGGAGAGCACTGACAGTGCTGGCTGTGTGGGGGAGCACTGACAGTGCTGGCTGTGTGGGGTAGGAGCACTGACAGTGCTGGCTGTGTGTGGGGAGCACTGACAGTGCTGGCTGTTTGGGGAGAGCACTGACAGTGCTGGCTGTGTGTGGGGAGCACTGACAGTGCTGGCTGTGTGGTGTGAGCACTGACAGTGCTGGCTGTGTGGGGGAGCACTGACAGTGCTGGCTGTATGGGGGAGCACTGACAGTGCTGGCTGTGTGGGGGGAGCACTGACAGTGATGGCTGTGTGGTTGGAGCTCTGACAGTGCTGGCTGTGTGGGGGGCACTGACAGTGCTGGCTGTGTGGGGGAGCACAGACAGTGTTGCCTGTGTGGGGGAGCACTGACAATGCTGGCTGTGTGGGGGGAGCACTGACAGTGCTGGCTGTGTGGTGGGAGCACTGACAGTGCTGGCTGTGTGCTGGGAGCACTGACAGTGCTGGCTGTGTGGTGGGAGAACTGACAGTGTTGGCTGTGTGGGGTTGCACTGGCAGTGCTGGCTCTGTGGGGGGGGGGAAGTGCACTGGCCGTGCTGGCTCTGTGGGGGGGAAGTGCACTGGCAGTGCTAGCTCTGTGGGGGGGGGAGTGCACTGGCCATGCTGGCTCTGTGGGGGGGAGTGCACTGGCAGTGCTGGCTCTGTGGGGGGGGTTGGAAGTGCACTGGCAGTGCTGGCTCTGTGGGGGGTAAGTGCACTGGCAGTGCTGGCTCTGTGGCTGGGGTGGGGAAGTGCACTTTCAGTGCTGGCTGTGTGGTGGGAGCACTGACAGTGCTGGCTAAGTGGTGGGAGAACTGACAGTGCTGGCTGTATGGGGGAGCACAGACAGTGCTGGCTGTGTGGTGGGAACACTGACAGTGCTGGCTGTGTGGGGGGAGCACTGACAGTGCTGGCTGTGTGGGGAGCACTAACAGTGCTGGCTGTGTGGGGAGCACTAACAGTGCTGGCTGTGTGATGGGAGCACTGACAGTGCTGGCAGTCTGGGGGGAGCACTGACAGTGCTGGCTGTGTGGTGGGAGCACTGACAGTGCTGGCTGTGTGGTGGGAACACTGACAGTGCTGGCTGTGTGGGGGGAGCACTGACAGTGCTGTCTGTGTTGGGGAGCACTGACAGTGCTGGCAGTGTGGGGGGAGGACTGACAGTGCTGGCTGTGTGGGGTGAGCACTGGCAGTGCTGGCTGTGTGGGGGAGCACTGACAGTGCTGGAAGTGTGGGGGAGCACTGATAGTGATGGCTGTGTGGTGGGAGCTCTGACAGTGCTGGCTGTGTGGTGGGGGCACTGACAGTGCTGGCTGTGTGGGGGAGCACTGACAGTGTTGGCTGTGTGGGGGAGCACTGACAGTGCTGGCTGTGGGGGGGGGGGGAAGTGCACTGGCAGTGCTGGCTGTGTGGGGGAGCACTGACAGTGCTGGCTGTGTGGGGGAGCACTGACAATGCTGGCTGTGTGGGGGGAGCACTGACAGTGCTGGCTGTGTGGTGGGAGCACTGACAGTGCTGGCTGTGTGGGGGAGCACTGACAGTGCTGGCTGTGTGGGGGGAGCACTGACAGTGCTGGCTGTGTGGTGGGAGCACTGACAGTGCTGGCTGTGTGGGGGAGCACTGACAGTGCTGGCTGTGTGGGGGGGAGCACTGACAGTGCTGGCTGTGTGGGGGAGTACTGACAGTGCTGTATGTGTGGGGGGAGGACACTGACAGTGCTGGCTGTGTGTGGAGGACTGACAGTGCTGGCTGTGTGGGGAGCACTGACAGTGCTGGCTGTGTGGGGGAGCACTGACAGTGCTGGCTGTGTGGTGGGAGCACTGGCAGTGCTGGTTGTGTGGTGGGAGCACTGACAGTGCTGGCTGTGTGGGGGAGCACTGACAGTGCTGGCTGTGTAGGGGAGCACTGACAGTGCTGTAGTGTGGGGGGAGGACACTGACAGTGCTGGTTGTGTAGGAGCAGCGCTGGCAGTGCTGGCTGTGTGGGGGAGCCCTGACAGTGCTGGCTGTGTGGTGGGAGCACTGACAGTGCTGGCTGTGTGGTGGGAGCACTGACATTGCTGGCTGTGTGGGGGGAGCACTGACAGTGCTGGCTGTGTGGTGGGAGCACAGACAGTGCTGGCTGTGTGGTGCGAGCACAGACAGTGCTGGCTGTGTGGTGGGAGCACTGATAGTTCTTGCTGTGGGGGGAGCACTGACCGTGCTGGCTGTGTGGGGGAGCACTGACATTGCTGGCTGTGTGGGGGAGCACTGACAGTCCTGGCTGTGTGGTGGGAGCACTGACAGTGCTGGCTGTGTGGGGGAGCACTGACAGTGCTGGCTGTGTGGGGTAGGAGCACTGACAGTGCTGGCTGTGTGGTGGGAGCACAGACAGTGCTGGCTGTGTGGTGGGAGCACTGATAGTTCTTGCTGTGTGGGGAGCACTGACAGTGCTGGCTGTGTGGGGGTGCACTGACATTGCTGGCTGTATGGGGGAGCACTGACAGTGCTGGCTGTGTGGTGGGAGCACTGGCAGTGCTGGCTGTGTGTTGGGAGCACTGACAGTGCTGGCTGTGTGGAGGGAGCACTGACAGTGCTCGCTTTGTGGGGGGAAGCACTGACAGTGCTGGCTGTGTGAGGGGAACACTGACAGTGCTGGCTGTGTGGGGGAGCACTGACACTAACTGGCTGTGTGGGGTGTGCACTGACAGTTCTGGCTGTGTGGTGGGTGCACTGACAGTGCTGGCTGTGTGGTGGGAGCACTGACAGTTCTGGCTGTGTGGTGGGGGCACTGACAGTGCTGGCTTTGTGTTGGGAGCACTGACAGTTCTGGCTGTGTGGGGGGAGCACTGACTGTGCTGGCTGTGTGTTGGGAGAACTGACAGTGCTGGCTGTGTGGTGGGAGCACTGACAGTGCTGGCTGTGTGGGGAGCACTGACAGTGCTGGCTGTGTGGTGGGAGCACTGACAGTGCTGGCTGTGTGGGGGAGCACTGACAGTGCTGGCATTGTGGGGGATCACAGACAGTGTTGGCTGTGTGGGGGAGCACTGACAATGCTGGCTGTGTGGGGGGAGCACTGACAGTGCTGGCTGTGTGGTGGGAGCACTGACAGTGCTGGCTGTGTGCTGGGAGCACTGACAGTGCTGGCTGTGTGGTGGGAGAACTGACAGTGTTGGCTGTGTGGGGAGCACTGGCAGTGCTGGCTCTGTGGAGGGGGGAAGTGCACTGGCAGTGCTGGCTCTGTGGGGGGGAAGTGGACTGGCAGTGCTAGCTCTGTGGGGGGGGGAGTGCACTGGCCATGCTGGCTCTGTGGGGGGTGGGGAGTGCACTGGCAGTGCTGGCTCTGTGGGGGGGTGGAAGTGCTCTGGCAGTGCTGGCTCTGTGGGGGGAAGTGCACTGGCAGTGCTGGCTCTGTGGCTGGGGAGTGCACTGGCAGTGCTGGCTCTGTGGGGGGGGGAAGTGCACTGACAGTGCTGGATCTGTGGTGGGAGCACTGACAGTGCTGGCTGTGTGGGGGAGCACAGACAGTGCTGGCTGTGTGTTGTGGTAGCACTGACAGTGCCGGCTGTGTGATGGGAGCACTGACAGTGCTGGCTGTGTGGTGGGAGCACTGACAGTGCTGGCTGTGTGGGGGGAGCACTGACAGTGCTTGCTGTGTGGTGGGAGAACTGACAGTGCTGGCTGTGTGGTGGGAACACTGACAGTGCTGGCTGTGTGGGGGGAGCACTGACAGTGCTGGCTGTGTGGGGAGCACTGACAGTGCTGGCTGTGTGGTGGGAGCACAGACAGTGCTGGCTGTGTGGTGGGAGCACTGATAGTTCTGGCTGTGTGGGGAGCACTGACAGTGCTGGCTGTGTGGTGGGAGCACTGACAGTGCTGGCTGTGTGGTGGGAGCACTGACAGTGCTGGCTGTGTGGGGGAGCGCTGACAGTGCTGCCTGTGTGGGGAGCACTGACAGTGCTGGCTGTGTGGGGGAGCACTGACAGTGCTGGCTGTGTGGTGGGAGCACTGACAGTGCTGGCTGTGTGGTGGGAGCACTGACAGTGCTGGCTGTGTGGGGGAGCGCTGACAGTGCTGCCTGTGTGGGGAGCACTGACAGTGCTGGCTGTGTGGGGGAGCACTGACAGTGCTGGCTGTGTGGGGGAGCACTGGCAGTGCTGCCTGTGTGGGGAGCACTGACAGTGCTGGCTGTGTGGGGGGAGCACTGATAGTGCTGGCTGTGGAGGGGGGGAGTGCACTGGCAGTGCAGGCTGTGTGGGGGAGCACTGACAGTGCTGGCTGTGTGGGGGAGCACTGACAGTGCTGGCTGTGTGGGGGAGCACTGACAGTGCTGACTGTGTGGTGGGAGCACTGACAGTGCTGGCTGTGTGGGGGAGCACTGACAGTGCTGGCTGTGTGGAGGGGGAGCACTGACAGTGCTGGCTGTGTGGGGGAGTACTGACAGTGCTGTATGTGTGGGGGGAGGACACTTACAGTGCTGGCTGTGTGTGGAGGACTGACAGTGCTGGCTGTGTGGGGAGCACTGACAGTGCTGGCTGTGTGGGGGGAGCACTGACAGTGCTGTCTGTGTGGTGGGAGCACTGACAGTGCTGGCTGTGTGGGGGAGCACTGACAGTGCTGGCTGTGTGGTGGGAGCACAGACAGTGCTGGCTGTGTGGTGGGAGCACTGGTAGTTCTTGCTGTGTGGGGAGCACTGACAGTGCTGGCTGTGTGGTGGGAGCACAGACAGTGCTGGCTGTGTGGTGGGAGCACTGATTATTCTTGCTGTGTGGGGAGAACTGACAGTGCTGGCTGTGTGGGGGTGCACTGACATTGCTGGCTGTGTGGGGGAGCACTGACAGTGCTGGCTGTGTGGTGGGAGCACTGGCAGTGCTGGCTGAGTGGTGGGAGCACTGACAGTGCTGGCTGTGTGGGGGAGCACTGACAGTGCTGGCTGTGTGGGGGAGCACTGACAGTGCTGTAGTGTGGGGGGAGGACACTGACAGTGCTGGCTGTGTAGGAGCAGCGCTGGCAGTGCTGGCTGTGTGGGGGGCCCTGACAGTGCTGGCTCTGTGGTGGGAGCACTGACAGTGCTGACTGTGTGGTGGGAGCACTGACATTGCTGGCTGTGTGGGGGGAGCACTGACAGTGCTGGCTGTGTGGTGGGAGCACAGACAGTGCTGGCTGTGTGGTGGGAGCACAGACAGTGCTGGCTGTGTGGTGGGAGCACTGATAGTTCTTGCTGTGTGGGGAGCACTGACCGTGCTGGCTGTGTGGGGGAGCACTGACATTGCTGGCTGTGTGGGGGAGCACTGACAGTCCTGGCTGTGTGGTGGGAGCACTGGCGGTGCTGGCTGTGTGGGGGGAGCACAGACAGTGCTGGCTGTGTGGGGGGAGCACTGACAGTGCTGGTTGTGTGGTGGGAGCACTGACAGTGCTGGCTGTGTGGGGGAGCACTGACAGTGCTGGCTGTGTGGGGTAGGAGCACTGACAGTGCTGGCTGTGTGGTGGGAGCACTGATAGTTCTTGCTGTGTGGGGAGCACTGACAGTGCTGGCTGTGTGGGGGTGCACTGACATTGCTGGCTGTATGGGGGAGCACTGACAGTGCTGGCTGTGTGGTGGGAGCACTGGCAGTGCTGGCTGTGTGTTGGGAGCACTGACAGTGCTGGCTGTGTGGAGGGAGCACTGACAGTGCTCGCTTTGTGGGGGGAAGCACTGACAGTGCTGGCTGTGTGAGGGGAACACTGACAGTGCTGGCTGTGTGGGGGAGCACTGACACTAACTGGCTGTGTGGGGTGTGCACTGACAGTTCTGGCTGTGTGGTGGGTGCACTGACAGTGCTGGCTGTGTGGTGGGAGCACTGACAGTTCTGGCTGTGTGGTGGGGGCACTGACAGTGCTGGCTTTGTGTTGGGAGCACTGACAGTTCTGGCTGTGTGGGGGGAGCACTGACTGTGCTGGCTGTGTGTTGGGAGAACTGACAGTGCTGGCTGTGTGGTGGGAGCACTGACAGTGCTGGCTGTGTGGGGAGCACTGACAGTGCTGGCTGTGTGGTGGGAGCACTGACAGTGCTGGCTGTGTGGGGGAGCACTGACAGTGCTGGCATTGTGGGGGATCACAGACAGTGTTGGCTGTGTGGGGGAGCACTGACAATGCTGGCTGTGTGGGGGGAGCACTGACAGTGCTGGCTGTGTGGTGGGAGCACTGACAGTGCTGGCTGTGTGCTGGGAGCACTGACAGTGCTGGCTGTGTGGTGGGAGAACTGACAGTGTTGGCTGTGTGGGGAGCACTGGCAGTGCTGGCTCTGTGGAGGGGGGAAGTGCACTGGCAGTGCTGGCTCTGTGGGGGGGAAGTGGACTGGCAGTGCTAGCTCTGTGGGGGGGGGAGTGCACTGGCCATGCTGGCTCTGTGGGGGGTGGGGAGTGCACTGGCAGTGCTGGCTCTGTGGGGGGGTGGAAGTGCTCTGGCAGTGCTGGCTCTGTGGGGGGGAAGTGCACTGGCAGTGCTGGCTCTGTGGCTGGGGAGTGCACTGGCAGTGCTGGCTCTGTGGGGGGGGGAAGTGCACTGACAGTGCTGGATCTGTGGTGGGAGCACTGACAGTGCTGGCTGTGTGGGGGAGCACAGACAGTGCTGGCTGTGTGTTGTGGTAGCACTGACAGTGCCGGCTGTGTGATGGGAGCACTGACAGTGCTGGCTGTGTGGTGGGAGCACTGACAGTGCTGGCTGTGTGGGAGGAGCACTGACAGTGCTTGCTGTGTGGTGGGAGAACTGACAGTGCTGGCTGTGTGGTGGGAACACTGACAGTGCTGGCTGAGTGGGGGGAGCACTGACAGTGCTGGCTGTGTGGGGAGCACTGACAGTGCTGGCTGTGTGGTGGGAGCACAGACAGTGCTGGCTGTGTGGTGGGAGCACTGATAGTTCTGGCTGTGTGGGGAGCACTGACAGTGCTGGCTGTGTGGTGGGAGCACTGACAGTGCTGGCTGTGTGGTGGGAGCACTGACAGTGCTGGCTGTGTGGGGGAGCGCTGACAGTGCTGCCTGTGTGGGGAGCACTGACAGTGCTGGCTGTGTGGGGGAGCACTGACAGTGCTGGCTGTGTGGTGGGAGCACTGACAGTGCTGGCTGTGTGGTGGGAGCACTGACAGTGCTGGCTGTGTGGGGGAGCGCTGACAGTGCTGCCTGTGTGGGGAGCACTGACAGTGCTGGCTGTGTGGGGGAGCACTGACAGTGCTGGCTGTGTGGGGGAGCACTGGCAGTGCTGCCTGTGTGGGGAGCACTGACAGTGCTGGCTGTGTGGGGGGAGCACTGATAGTGCTGGCTGTGGAGGGGGGGAGTGCACTGGCAGTGCAGGCTGTGTGGGGGAGCACTGACAGTGCTGGCTGTGTGGGGGAGCACTGACAGTGCTGGCTGTGTGGGGGAGCACTGACAGTGCTGACTGTGTGGTGGGAGCACTGACAGTGCTGGCTGTGTGGTGGGAGCACTGACAGTGCTGACTGTGTGGTGGGAGCACTGACAGTGCTGGCTGTGTGGGGGAGCACTGACAGTGCTGGCTGTGTGGGGGGAGCACTGACAGTGCTGGCTGTGTTGTGGAGCACTGACAGTGCTGGCTGTGTGGGGGAGCACTGACAGTGCTGGCTGTGTGGGGGAGCACTGACAGTGCTGGCTGTGTTGTGGAGCACTGACAGTGCTGGTTGTGTGGGGGGAGCACTGACAGTGCTGGCTGTGTGGGGGAGCACTGACAGTGCTGTATGTGTGGGGGGAGGACACTGACAGTGCTGGCTGTGTGGGGGAGCACTGACAGTGCTGTATGTGTGGTGAGAGCACTGACAGAGCTGGCTGTGTGGGGGGAGCACTGACAGTGCTGGCTGTGTGGGGAGCACTGACAGTGACGGCTGTGTGGGGGGAGCACTGACAGTGCTGGCTGTGTGGGTTTAGCACTGACAGTGCTGGCTGTGTGGGGGAGCACTGACAGTGCTGGCTGTGTGGGTTTAGCACTGGCAGTGCTGGCTGTGTGGGGGAGCCATGACAGTGCTGGCTCTGTGGTGGGAGCACTGACAGTGCTGGCTGTGTGGTGGGAGCACAGACAGTGCTGGCTGTGTGGGGAGCACTGACAGTGCTGGCTGTGTGGTGGGAGCACCGACAGTGCTGGCTGTGTGGGGGAGCACTGACAGTGCTATCTGTGTGGAGGGAGCACTGACAGTGCTCGCTTTGTGGGGGGAAGCACTGACAGTGCTGGCTGTGTGAGGAGAGCACTGATAGCGCTGGCTGTGTGGGGTAGGAGCACTGAGAGTGCTGGCTGTGTGGTTGGAGCACTGACAGTGCTGGCTGTGTGCGGGAGCACTGACAGTGCTGGCTGTGTGGGGTAGGAGCACTGACAGTGATGGCTGTGTGTGGCTAGCACTGACAGTGCTGGCTGTTTGGGGGGAGCACTGACAGTGCTGGCTGTGTGGTGTGAGCACTGACAGTGCTGGCAGTATGGGGGAGCACTGACAGTGCTGGCTGTGTGGGGTAGGAGCACTGAGAGTGCTGGCTGTGTGGTTGGAGCACTGACAGTGCTGGCTGTGTGTGGGAGCACTGACAGTGCTGGCTGTGTGGTGGGAGCACTGATAGTTCTGGCTGTGTGGGGAGCACTGACAGTGCTGGCTGTGTGGTGGGAGCAGTGACAGTGCTGGCTGTGTGGTGGGAGCACTGACAGTGCTGGCTCTGTGGTAGGAGCACTGATAGTTCTGGCTGTGTGGGGAGCACTGACAGTGCTGGCTGTGTGGTGGGAGCACTGACAGTGCTGGCTGTGTGGTGGGAGCACTGACAGTGCTGGCTGTGTGGGGGAGCACTGACAGTGCTGGCTGTGTGGAGGGAGCACTGACAGTGCTGGCTGTGTGGTGGGAGCACTGACAGTGCTGGCTGTGTGGTAGGAGCACTGATAGTTCTGGCTGTGTGGGGAGCACTGACAGTGCTGGCTGTGTGGGGGTGCACTGACATTGCTGGCTGTGTGGGGGAGCACTGACAGTGCTGGCTGTGTGGAGGGAGCACTGACAGTGCTCGCTTTGTGGGGGGAAGCACTGACAGTGCTGGCTGTGTGAGGGGAGCACTGATAGCGCTGGCTGTGTGGGGTAGGAGCACTGAGAGTGCTGGCTGTGTGGTGGGAGCACTGACAGTGCTGGCTGTGTGCGGGAGCACTGACAGTGCTGGCTGTGTTGTGGGAGCACTGACAGTGCTGGCTGTGTGGGGTGGGAGCAGTGACAGTGCTGGCTGTGTGGGGGGAGCACTGACAGTGCTGGCTGTGTGTGGGAGCACTGACAGTGCTGGCTGTGTGGGGGAGCACTGACAGTGCTGGCTGTGTGGTGGGAGCACTGACAGCGCTGGCTGTGTGGGGGAGCACTGACAGTGCTGGCTGTGTTGTGGGAGCACTGACAGTGCTGGCTGTGTGGGGTGGGAGCAGTGACAGTGCTGGCTGTGTGGGGGAGCACTGACAGTGCTGGCTGTGTGGTGGGAGCACTGACAGCGCTGGCTGTGTGGGGGAGCACTGACAGTGCTGGCTGTGTTGTGGGAGCACTGACAGTGCTGGCTGTCTGGGGTGGGAGCAGTGACAGTGCGCGCTGTGTGGTGGGAGCACTGACAGTGCTGGCTGTGTGTTAGGAGCACTGACAGTGCTGGCTGTGTGTGGGAGCACTGACAGTGCTGCCTGTGTGGTGGGAGCACTGACAGTGCTGGCTTTGTGTGGGAGCACTGACAGTGCTGTCTGTGTGGTGGGAGCACTGACAGTGCTGGCTGTGTGGGGGGAGCACTGACAGCGCTGGCTGTGTGGTGGGAGCACTGACAGCGCTGGCTGTGTGGGGGAGCACTGACAGTGCTGGCTGTGTTGTGGGAGCACTGACAGTGCTGGCAGTGTGGGGTGGGAGCAGTGACAGTGCTGGCTGTGTGGGGGGTAGCACTGAAAGTGCTGGCTGTGTAGGAGCAGCGCTGGCAGTGCTGGCTGTGTGGGGGAGCACTGACAGTGCTGGCTGCGTGGTGGGAGCACTGACAGTGCTGGCTGTGTGGTGGGAGAACTGACAGTGCTGGCTGTGTGGTGGGAGCACTTACAGTGCTGGCTGTGTGGTGGGAGCACTGACAGTGCTGGCTGCGTGGGCGAGCACTGACAGTGCTGGCTGTATGGTGGGAGCACTGACAGTGCTGGCTGTGTGGGGGGAGCACTGACAGTGCTGGCTGTGTGGTGGGAGCACTGACAGTGCTGGCTGCGTGGGGGAGCACTGACAGTGCTGGCTGTGTGGTGGGAGCACTGACATTGCTGGCTCTGTGTTGGGAGCACTGACAGTGCTGGCTGTGTGGGGGGAGCACTGACAGTGCTGGCTGTGTGGTGGGAGCACTGACAGTGCTGGCTGCGTGGGGGAGCACTGACAGTGCTGGCTGTGTGGGGGAGCACTGACAGTGCTGGCTGTGAGGGTGAGCACTGACAGTGCTGGCTGTGTGGGGGGAGCAATGACAGTACTGGCTGTGTGGTGGGAGCACTGACAGTGCTGGCTGTGTGGGGGGCGCACTGACCGTGCTGGCTGTGTGGGGAGCACTGACAGTGCTGGTTGTGTGGGGGATCACTGACAGTGCTGGCTGTGAGGGGCAGCACCGACAGTGCTGGCTGTGTGGTGGGAGCACTGACAGTGCTGGCTGCGTGGGGGAGCACTGACAGTGCTGGCTGTGTGGGGGAGCACTGACACTGCTGGCTGTGTGGGGGAGCACTGACGGTGCTGGCTGTGTGGGGAGCACTGGCAGTGCTGGCTGTGTGGGGGAGCACTGACAGTGTTGGCTGTGTAGGGGAGCAATGACTGTGCTGGCTGTGTGGGGGAGCACTGACTGTCCCGGCTGTGTGGTGGGAGCACTGACAGTGCTGGCTGTGTGGTGGGAGCACAGACAGTGCTGGCTGTGTGGTGGGAGCACAGACAGTGCTGGCTGTTTGGGGAGCACTGACAGTGCTGGCTGTGTGGGGGAGCACTGACAGTTCTGGCTGTGTGGTGGGAGCACAAACAGTGCTGGCTGTGTGGTGAGAGCACTGACAGTGCTGGCTGTGTGGTGGGAGCACTGACAGTGCTGGCTGTGTGAGGGAGCACTGGCAGTGCTGGCTGTGTGGTGGGAGCACTGACAGTGCTGGCTGTGTGGTGGGAGCACTGATAGTGCTGGCTGTGTGCTGGGAGCACTGATAATGCTGGCTGTGTGGTATGAGCACTGACAGTGCTGGCCTTGGGAGGGTGGAGCACAGACAGTGCTGGCTGTGTGGGGGGAGCACTGACAGTGCTGGCTGTGTGGTGGGAGCACTGGTAGTGCTGGCTGTGTGGTGGCAGCACTGACAGTGCTGGCCTTGGGATGGGGAAGCACTGACAGTGCAGGCTGTGTGGGGGAGCACTGGCAGTGCTGGCTGTGTGGTGGGAGCACTGGCAGTGCTGGCTGTGTGGGGGAGCGCTGACAGTGCTGGCTATGTGGGGGAGCACTGGCAGTGCTGGCTGTGGGATTGCTGAAAATTGCCATAAATGGTTGCCGTGTACTGACATAAAAAGGCTGCCGTGAACTGATGTAAAATGGTCACCGTGAACTAACATATAATGGCCACAGTGATGGCTGTGTTGTGGGAGCACCGACAGTGCAGGCTGACATAAAATGGCCACTGTGAACTGACATATAATGGCCACCGTGAACTGACATAAAATGGCTGCCGTGAACTGATATAAAATGGCCAACGTGAACTGACATAAAATGGCCACCGTGAACTGACTTAAAATGGCCACCGTGAACTGACATAAAATGGACCCCTTCAACCGACATTAAATGACCACCGTGAACTGACATAAAATGGCTGCCGTGAACTGACATAAAATGGCCACCGTAAATGGACATAAAATGGCTGCCGTGAGCTCACATAAAATAGCCACCGTGACCTGACATAAAATGGCCTCCGTGAACTGACATACAATGGCCACCGTGATCTGACATAAAATGGCCACTGAGAGCTGTAATAAAATGGTTACCTTCAAACGACATAAAATGACCACCGTGATCTGACATAAAATGGCCACTGAGAGCTGTAATAAAATGGTTACCTTCAAACGACATAAAATGACCACAGTGAACTGACATAAAATGGCCACCGTGTACTGACATTAAATGGCCCCTTCGACTGAATAAAATGCCCCCCGTGAACTGACATAAAATGGCCACTGTGAACTGACATAAAATGGCCACCGTGAACTGACATAAAATGGCCCCCGTGAACCAACATGAACTGGCCACCGCAACTGAAATTAAATGGCCATTGCAAACTGACATAAAATGGCCATTGTGATCTGACATACAATGGCCACCGTGAACTGCCATAAAATGGCCACCGTCAACTGAGATAAAATGGCCATTGCAACCTGATGTAAAATGGCCATTGTGAACTGACATACAATGGCCATGGTGAACTGACATGCAATGGCCACCATGAACTGACATAAAATGGCCATTGTGAACAGACATAAAATGGCCATTGTGAACAGACATAAAATGACTATTGTGAACTGACATACAATGGCCACCGTGAACCTGACATAAAATGGCCATTGTGAACTGACATAAAATGGCCACCGTGAACTGACATAAAATGTACCCTGTGAACTGACATAAAATGGCCATTGTGAACTGACATACAAGGGACACCATGAACTGACATAAAATGGCCATTGTGAACTGATATACAATGGCTACCGTGAATTGACATAAAATGGCCACTGTGAACTGACATAAAATGGCCATTGTGAACTGACATAAAATGGCCACCGTGAACTGACATTAAATGGACCCCGTGAACTGACATAAAATGGCCATTGTGAACCGACATACAATGGCCACCATGAACTGACATAAAATGGCCATTGTGAACTGATATAGAATGGCTACCGTAAATTAACATAAAATGGCCTCTGTGAACTGACATAAAATGGCCATTGAAAACTGACATACAATGGCCATTGTGAACTGACATACAATGGCCCCCGTGAACTGACATAAACTGTCCATTGTGAACTGACATACAATGGACGCCATGAACTGTCATACAATGGCCACCGTGAACTGACATAAAATGGCCATTGCGAGCTGACATAAAATGGCCCCCGTCAACCGACATAAAATGACCACCGTGAACTGACATAAAATGGCCACCATGTACTGACATAAAATGGCCCCCATCGACTGAATAAAATGGCCCCCGTGAACTGACATAAAATGGCCACTGTGAACTGAGATAAAATGGCCACCGTGAACTGACATAAAATGACAATTGTGTACTGACATACAATAGCCACCATGAACTGACATAAAATGGCCCCCGTGAACTGACATAAAATGGCCACCGTGAACTGACATAACATGGCCCCCGTGAACCAACATGAACTGTCCACCGCAACTGAGATAAAATGGCCATTGCAAACTGACATAAAATGGCCATTGTGAACTCACATACAATGACCACCGTGAACTGACACAAAATGGCCACCGTCAACTGAGAAAAAATGGCCATTGCAAACTGTCATAAAATGGCCATTGTGAACTGACAAACAATGGCCATTGTGAACTGACATAAAAGGGCCCCCGTGAACTGACATAAACTGTCCATTGTGAACTGACATAAAATGGCAATTGTGAACTGACACAAAATGGCCATTGTGAACTGACGTAAAATGGACCCCGTGAACTGACATAAAATGGCCACTGTGAACTGACATAACATGGCCCCCGTGAACCAAACATGAACTGGCAACCGTAACTGAGATAAAATGGCCATTGCAAACTGACATAAACTGTCCATTGTGAACTGACATAAAATGGCCATTGTGAACTGACACAAAATGGTCATTGTGAACTGACATAAAATGGACCCCGTGAACTGACATAAAATGGCCACTGTGAACTGACATAACATGGCCCCCGTGAACCAAACATGAACTGGCAACCGCAACTGAGATAAAATGGCCATTGCAAACTGACATAAAATGGCCATTGTGAAATGACATACAATGGACACCGTGAACTGACACAAAATTGCCACCGTCAACTGAGAAAAAATGGTCATTGCAAACTGATATAAAATGGCCATTGTGAACTGACATACAATGGCCACCATGAACTGACATAAAATGGCCATTGTGAACTGACATAAAATGGCCATTGTGAACTGACTTACAATGGCCAACGTGAACTGACATAAAATGGCCATTGAGAACTGACATAAAATGGCCATTGTGAACTGACATAAAATGGACCCCGTGAACTGACATAAAATGGCCATTGTGAACTGACATACAATAGCCCCCGTGAACTGACATAAAATGGCCAATGTGAACTGACATAAAATGGCCCCCGTGAACTGACATAAACTGTCCATTGTGAACTGGCATAAAATGGCCATTGTGAACTGACATAAAATGGCCATTGTGAACTGACATAAAATGGAGCCCGTGAACTGACATAAAATGGCCACTGTGAACTGACATAACATGGCCCCCGTGAACCAAACATGAACTGGCCACCGCAACTGAGATAAAATGGCCATTGCAAACTGACATAAAATGGCCATTGTGAACTGACATATAATGGCCACCGTGAACTGACACAAAATGGCCACCGTCAACTGAGAAAAATGGCCATTGCAAACTGACATAAAATGGCCATTGTGAACTGACACAAAATGGTCATTGTGAACTGACATAAAATGGACCCCGTGAACTGACATAAAATGGCCACTGTGAACTGACATAACATGGCCCCCGTGAACCAAACATGAACTGGCAACCGCAACTGAGATAAAATGGCCATTGCAAACTGACATAAAATGGCCATTGTGAAATGACATACAATGGACACCGTGAACTGACACAAAATTGCCACCGTCAACTGAGAAAAAATGGTCATTGCAAACTGATATAAAATGGCCATTGTGAACTGACATACAATGGCCACCATGAACTGACATAAAATGGCCATTGTGAACTGACATAAAATGGCCATTGTGAACTGACTTACAATGGCCAACGTGAACTGACATAAAATGGCCATTGAGAACTGACATAAAATGGCCATTGTGAACTGACATAAAATGGACCCCGTGAACTGACATAAAATGGCCATTGTGAACTGACATACAATAGCCCCCGTGAACTGACATAAAATGGCCAATGTGAACTGACATAAAATGGCCCCCGTGAACTGACATAAACTGTCCATTGTGAACTGGCATAAAATGGCCATTGTGAACTGACATAAAATGGCCATTGTGAACTGACATAAAATGGAGCCCGTGAACTGACATAAAATGGCCACTGTGAACTGACATAACATGGCCCCCGTGAACCAAACATGAACTGGCCACCGCAACTGAGATAAAATGGCCATTGCAAACTGACATAAAATGGCCATTGTGAACTGACATATAATGGCCACCGTGAACTGACACAAAATGGCCACCGTCAACTGAGAAAAATGGCCATTGCAAACTGACATAAAATGGCCATTGTGAACTGACATACAATGGCCAATGTGAACTGACATACAATGGCCACCATGAACTGACATAAAATGGCCATTGTGAACTGACATAAAATGGCCATTGTGAACTGACATAAAATGGCCATTGTGAACTGACTTACAATGGCCACCGTGATCTGACATAAAATGGCCATTGTGAACTGACATAAAATCGCCATTGTGAACTGACATAAAATGGACCCCGTGAACTGAATTAAAATGGCCATTGTGAACTGACATACAATGGGCCGCGTGAACTGACATAAAATGGCCAATGTGAACTGACATAAAATGGCCCCCGTGAATTGACATAAAATGGCCATTGCGACCTGACATAAAAAGGCCCCCGTGAACTGACATAAAATGTCCATTGTGAACTGACATACAATGGCCATTGCGACCTGACATAAAATGGCCCCCGTGAACTGACATAAACTGTCCATTGTGAACTGGCATAAAATGGCCATTGTGAACTGACATAAAATGGCCATTGTGAACTGACATAAAATGGAGCCCGTGAACTGACATAAAATGGCCACTGTGAACTGACATAACATGGCCCCCGTGAACCAAACATGAACTGGCCACCGCAACTGAGATAAAATGGCCATTGCAAACTGACATAAAATGGCCATTGTGAACTGACATATAATGGCCACCGTGAACTGACACAAAATGGCCACCGTCAACTGAGAAAAATGGCCAATGCAAACTGACATAAAATGGCCATTGTGAACTGACATACAATGGCCAATGTGAACTGACATACAATGGCCACCATGAACTGACATAAAATGGCCATTGTGAACTGACATAAAATGGCCATTGTGAACTGACATAAAATGGCCATTGTGAACTGACTTACAATGGCCACCGTGATCTGACATAAAATGGCCATTGTGAACTGACATAAAATCGCCATTGTGAACTGACATAAAATGGACCCCGTGAACTGAATTAAAATGGCCATTGTGAACTGACATACAATGGCCCCCGTGAACTGACATAAAATGGCCAATGTGAACTGACATAAAATGGCCCCCGTGAATTGACATAAAATGGCCATTGCGACCTGACATAAAATGGCCCCCGTGAACTGACATAAACTGTCCATTGTGAACTGGCATAAAATGGCCTTTGCGACCTGACATAAAAAGGCCCCCGTGAACTGACATAAACTGTCCATTCTGAACTGACATACAATGGTCATTGCGACCTGACATAAAATGGCCCCCGTGAACTGACATAAACTGTCCATTGTGAACTGACATAAACTGTCCATTCTGAACTGACATACAATGGTCATTGCGACCTGACATAAAATGGCCCCCGTGAACTGACATAAAATGGCCAATGTGAACTGACATAAAATGGCCCCCGTGAACTGACATAAACTGTCCATTGTGAACTGGCATAAAATGGCCATTGTGAACTGACATAAAATGGCCATTGTGAACTGACATAAAATGGAGCCCGTGAACTGACATAAAATGGCCACTGTGAACTGACATAACATGGCCCCCGTGAACCAAACATGAACTGGCCACCGCAACTGAGATAAAATGGCCATTGCAAACTGACATAAAATGGCCATTGTGAACTGACATACAATGGCCACCGTGAACTGACACAAAATGGCCACCGTCAACTGAGAAAAATGGCCATTGCAAACTGACATAAAATGGCCATTGTGAACTGACATACAATGGCCAATGTGAACTGACATACAATGGCCACCTCGAACTGACATAAAATGGCCATTGTGAACTGACATAAAATGGCCATTGTGAACTGACATAAAATGGCCATTGTGAACTGACTTACAATGGCCACCGTGATCTGACATAAAATGGCCATTGTGAACTGACATAAAATGGCCATTGTGAACTGACATAAAATGGACCCAGTGAACTGAATTAAAATGGCCCCCGTGAACTGACATAAAATGGCCAATGTGAACTGACATAAAATGGCCCCCGTGAATTGACATAAAATGGCCATTGCGACCTGACATAAAAAGGCCCCCGTGAACTGACATAAAATGTCCATTGTGAACTGACATACAATGGCCATTGCGACCTGACATAAAATGGCCCCCGTGAACTGACATAAACTGTCCATTGTGAACTGGCATAAAATGGCCTTTGCGACCTGACATAAAAAGGCCCCCGTGAACTGACATAAACTGTCCATTCTGAACTGACATACAATGGTCATTGCGACCTGACATAAAATGGCCCCCGTGAACTGACATAAACTGTCCATTGTGAACTGACATAAACTGTCCATTCTGAACTGACATACAATGGTTATTGTGACCTGACATAAAATGGCCCCCGTGAACTGACATAAACTGTCCATTATGAACTGACATAAAATGGCCATTGCGACCTGACATAAAATGGCCCCCGTGAACTGACATAAAATGGCCATTGTGAACTGACATAAAATGGCCACTGTGAACTGACATAAACTGTCCATTATGAACTGACATAAAATGGCCATTGCGACCTGACATAAAATGGCCCCCGTGAACTGACATAAAATCGCCATTGTGAACTGACATAAAATGGCCACTGTGAACTGACATAAAATGGCCACCGTGAGTTGACATAAAATGGCCACCGTGAATTGAGATAAAATGGCCCCCGTGATCCGACATAAACTATCCATTGCAAATTGACATAAAATGGCCATTCTGAACTGACATACAATGGCCACCGTGAACTGACATAAAATGGCCATTGCAAATTGACATAAAATGACTATTGTGAACTGACATAAAATGGCCATTGTGAACTGACATAAAATGGCCATTGTGAACTGACATAAAATGGCCATTGTGAACTGACATAAAATGGCCATTGTGAACTGATATACAATGGCCATCGTGAACTGACATAAAATGGCCGTTGTGAACTGACATAAAATGGCCATTGTGAACTGACATACAATGGCCACCGTGAACTGATATAAAATGGCCATTGCGACCTAACCTAAAAAGGCCCCCGTGAACTGACATGAACTGTCCATTGTTAACTGACATAAAATGGCTATTGTGAACTGACATAAAATGGCTCCCGTGAACCGACATAAAATGGCCACCGTGAACTGACATTCAATGGCCATTGTGAACTGACATACAATGGCCATTGTGAACTGACATACTAATGGCTATCGCGAACTGATGTAAAATGGCCACCGTGAACTGACATAAAATGGCTCCGGTGAACTGACAGAAAATGGCCGACTGCTGATTGTGGATTTTGTTTTGGCAGAGTCCCAGAGAGAGACGGAGAGACGCAGAGACCAAGAGAGATGGAGAGGGGAGAACACCCTCCCCCCCCCCCACCGAGAGAGATGGAGAAGGGGAACCCCCCCACCGAGAGAGATGGAGAAGGGGGACCCCCCCACAGAGAGAGATGGAGTGGGTGGAACCCCCCTCCCCCCACCGAGAGAGATGGAGAAGGAGACCCCCCTCAAAGCGCGATGGAGAAGGGGGAACCCCCCCCACCGACAGAGAGATGGAGAGGGTGGAACCACCCCCCCCGGGAGAGATGGAGAGGGGGGAACTCCCCCCCCCCACCGAGAGAGATGGAGAGGGTGGAACTCCCCCCCCGCCGAGAGAGATGGAGAGGGGGGTCCCCCCCACCAAGAGAGATGGAGAGGGGGGAACCCTGGCCCCACCGAGAGAGATGGAGAGGGCGGACCCCCCCCCCCCCCCCCCGCCGAGAGAGATGGAGACGGGGTCCCCCCCACCGAGAGAGATGGAGAGAGGGGACCCCCCCCCGCCGAGAGAGATGGAGACGGGGTCCCCCCCACCGAGAGAGATGGAGAGGGGGACCCCCCACCGAGTGAGATGGAGAGGGGGGACCCCCCACCGAGTGAGATGGAGAGGGGGGACTCCCCACCGAGAGAGATAGAGAGGGGGGAACCCTGCCCCCACCGAGAGAGATGGAGACGGGGTCCCCCCCACCGAGAGAGATGGAGAGGGGGGACTCCCCACCGAGAGAGATAGAGAGGGGGGAACCCTGCCCCCACCGAGAGAGATGGAGAGAGGGGACTCCCCACCGAGTGAGGTGGAGAGAGGGGACTCCCCACCGAGTGAGGTGGAGAGGGGGGACTCCCCACCGAGAGAGATGGAGAGAGGGGACCCCCCACCGAGAGAGATAGAGAGGGGGGACTCCCCACCGAGAGAGATAGAGAGGGGGGACCCCCCCACCAAGAGAGATAGAGAGGCGGGAACCCCCCACCCACCGAGAGAGATGGAGAGGGGGGAACTCCCCCCCCACCGAGAGATAGAGAGGGGGGACCCCCCCACCGAGAGAGATGGAGAGGCGGGAACCCCCCACCCACCGAGAGAGATGGAGAGGGGGGAACTCCCCCTCCACCGAGAGAGATGGAGAGGGTGGACCCCCCCCCCCACCGAGAGAGATGGAGAGGCGGGAGCCCCCCCCCCCCGCCGAGAGAGAGATGGAGAGGGGGGAACTCCCCCTCCACCGAGAGAGATGGAGAGGGTGGACCCCCCCCCCACCGAGAGAGATGGAGACGGGGTCCCCCCCACCGAGAGAGATGGAGACGGGGTCCCCCCCGCCGAGAGAGATGGAGGGGGTCCCCCCTCCACTGAGAGAGATGGAGAGGGGGGACCCACCCCAACGAGAGAGATGTAGAGGGGGGAACTCCCCCTCCACCGAGAGAGATGGAGAGGGTGGACCCCCCCCCCCCCGCCGAGAGAGATGGAGAGGGGGAACTCCCCACCAAGAGAGATGGAGAGGGGGGACCTCCCCACCCCACCGAGGGAGATGGAGAGGGGGGACCCACCCCAACGAGAGAGATGTAGAGGGGGGAACTCCCCCTCCACCGAGAGAGATGGAGAAGGAGATCTCCCACAAAGCGTAATGGAGAGGGGGGATCCTTGCCCCCACCGAGAGAGATGGAGAGGGTGGACCCCCCCCCCCCACCGAGAGAGATGGAGACGGGGTCCCCCCCACCGAGAGAGATGGAGAGAGGGGACCCCCCACCGAGAGAGATGGAGAGGGGGGACTCCCCCAGCGAGAGTGATGGAGAGGGGGACCCCCCCACCGAGGGAGATGGAGAGGGGGGACTCCCCCTCCACCGAGAGAGAAGGAGAGGGCGACCCCCCCCCCCACCACCGAGAGAGATGGAGAGGGGGGACCCCCCACCGAGAGAGATGGAGAGGGGGGACTCCCCACCGAGAGAGATGGAGAGGCGGGAACCCCCCACCCACCGAGAGAGATGGAGAGGGTGGACCACCCCCCCCCCCCCGCCGAGAGAGATGGAGAGGGGGAACTCCCCCTCCACCGAGAGAGATGGAGAGGGTGGACCCCCCCCCCGCCGAGAGAGATGGAGAGGGGGAACTCCCCACCTAGAGAGATGGAGAGGGGGGACCCCCCACCCCGCCGAGAGAGATGGAGGGGGGTCCCCCCTCCACCGAGAGAGATGGAGAGGGGGGACCCACCCCAACGAGAGAGATGTAGAGGGGGGACCCCCCCCCCCGCCGAGAGAGATGGAGAGGGGGGACTCCCCCAGCGAGAGAGATGGAGAGGGGGGACCCCCCCCCCCCCCACCGAGAGAGATGGAGACGGGGTCCCCCCACGGAGAGAGATGGAGACGGGGTCCCCCCCACCGAGAGAGATTGAGACGGGGTCCCCGCCACCGAGAGAGATGGAGAGAGGGGACCCCCCACCGAGAGAGATGGAGAGGGGGGACCCCCCCACCGAGAGAGATGGAGAGGGGGGACTCCCCCAGCGAGAGAGATGGAGAGGGGGGACCCCCCCCACCGAGAGAGATGGAGACGGGGTCCCCCCACGGAGAGAGATGGAGAGTGGGGACCCCCCACCGAGAGAGATGGAGAGGGGGGACCCCCCCCACCGAGAAAGATGGAGAGGGGGGACTCCCCCAGCGAGAGAGATGGAGAGGGGGGACCCCCCACCGAGAGAGATAGAGAGGCGGGAACCACCCACCCACCGAGAGAGATGGAGAGGGGGGAACTCCCCCTCCACCGAGAGAAATGGAGAGGGTGGACGCCCCCCCGCTGAGAGAGATGGAGGGGGGTCCCCCCCTCCACCGAGAGAGATGGAGAGGGGGGAACCCTGCCCCCACCGAGAGAGATGTAGAGGGGGACCCCCCACCGAGAGAGATGGAGAGGGGGGACTCCCCCACCGAGAGATGGAGAGGGGGGGACCCTTTCCCCCACCCCCACCGAGACGGAGAGGAAAACTGCAGGGGATGGGCACAATGGAAATGTGGAGCTTGTTCAAGGAACAGCTACTGCGTGTCTTTGATAAGTATGTACCTGTCAGGCAGGGAGGAAGTGGTCGAGCAAGGGAACCGTGGTTTACTAAGGCAGTCGAAACACTTGTCTAGAGGAAGAAGGAAGGAGGCTTATGTAAAGATGAGACATGAAGGTTCAGTAAGGGCGCTCGAGAGTTACAAGTTAGCTAGGAAGGACCTAAAGAGGGAGCTAAGAAGAGTCAGGAGGGGACATGAGAAGTCTTTGGCAGGTCGGATCAAGGATAACCCTAAAGCTTTCTATAGATATGATGTGGAGATGCCAGCGTTGGACTGGGGTGAGCACAGTACGAAGTCTTACAACACCAGGTTAAAGTCCAAGAGGTTTGTTTCGATGTCACTAACTTTCGGAGCGCTGCTCCTTCCTCAGGTGAATGAAGAGGTCTGTTCCAGAAACATATGTACAGACAAATTCAAAGATGCCAAACAATGCTAGGAATGCAAGCATTAGCAGGTGATTAAATCTTTACAGATCCAGAGATGGGGTAACCCCAGGTTAAAGAGGTGTGAATTGTGTCAAGCCAGGACAGTTGGTACGATTTCGCAGGCCAGATGGTGGGGGATGAATGTAATGCGACATGAATCCCAGGTCCCGGTTGAGGCCGCACTCATGTGTGCGGAACTTGGCTATAAGTTTCTGCTCGGCGATTCTGCGTTGTCGCGGGTCCTGAAGGCCGCCTTGGAGAACGCTTAACCGGAGATCAGAGGCTGAATGCCCTTGACTGCTGAAGTGTTCCCCGACTGGAAGGGAACATTCCTGCCTGGTGATTGTTGCGCGATGTCCGTTCATTCTAGATATGTCAGGTTTCTATAGATATGTCAGGAATAAAAGAATGACTAGGGTAAGGGTAGGGCCAGTCAAGGACAGTAGTGGGAAGTTGTGCTTGGAGTCCGAGGAGATAGGCGAGGTGCTATATGAATATTTTTCATCACTATTCACACAGCAAAAAGACAATGTTGACGAGGAGAATACTGAGATTCAGGCTACTATACTAGAAGGGCTTGATGTTCATAAGGAGGAGGTGTTAACTATTCTGGAAAGGGTGAAAATTGATAAGTCCCCTGGGCCGGATACGATTTATCCTAGGATTCTCTGGGAAGCTAGGGAGGAGATTACAGAGCCTTTGGCTTTGATCTTTAAGTCATCTTTGTCAACAGGAATAGTGCCAGAAGACTGGAGGATAGCAAATGTTGTCCCCTTGTTCAAGAAGGAGAGTAGAGACAACCCCGGTAAATATAGACCAGTGAGCCTAACGTCTGTTGTGGGCAAAATCTTGGAAAGGTTTATAAGAGATAGGGTGTATAATCATCTGGAAAGGAATAATTTGATTAGGCATAGTCAACACGGTTTCGTGAAGGGTCGGTTGTGCCTCACAGACCATATAGGGTTCTTTGAGAAGGTGAGAAACAGGTGGATGAGGGTAAAGCAGTTGATGTGGTGTATATGGATTTCAGTAAAGCATTTGACAAGGTTCCCCACGGTAGGCTACTGCAGAAAATACGGAAGCATGGGATTCAGGGAGATTTAGCAGTTTGGATCAGAAATTGGCTAGCTGGAAGAAGACAAAGGGTGGTGGTTGATGGGAAGTGTTCAGACTGGAGTCCAGTTACTAGTGGTGTACCACAAGGATCTGTTTTGGGTCCACTGCTATTTGTCATTTTTATAAATGACCTGGAGGAGGGCGTAGAAGGATGGGTGAGTAAATTTGCAGATGATACTAAAGTCGGTGGAGTTGTGGACAGTGCGGAAGGATGTTACAAGTTACAGAGGGACATAGATAAGCTGCAGCGCTGGGCTGAGAGGTGGCAAATGGAGTTTAATGCAGAAAAGTGTGAGGTGATTGATTTTTTAAGGAATAACAGGAAGACAGAGTACTGGGCTAATGGTAAGATTCTTGGCAGTGTGGATGAGCAGAGAGATCTCGGTGTCCATATACATAGATCCCTGAAAGTTGCCACTCAGGTTGAGAGGGTTGTTAAGAAGGCGTACGGTGTGTTAGCTTTTATTGGTAGAGTGTCTGAGTTTCGGAGCCATGAGGTCATGTTGCAGCTGTACAAAACTCTGGTGCGGCCGCTTTTGGAGAATTGCATGCAATTCTGGTCGCCGCATTATAGGAAGGATGTGGAAGCATTGGAAAGGGTGCAGAGGAGATTTACCAGAATGTTGCCTGGTATGGAGGGAAGATCTTATGAGGAAAGGCTGAGGGACTTGAGGCTGTTTTCGATAGAGAGAAGAAGGTTAAGAGGTGACTTAATTGAGGCATACAAGATGATCAGAGGATTGGATAGGGTGGACAGTGAGAGCCTTTTTCCTTGGATGGTGATGTCTAGCACGAGGGGAAATAGCTTTAAATTGAGGGGAGATAGATATAGGACAGATGTCAGAGGTACGTTCTTTACTCAGAGGGTAGTAAGGGCGTGGAATGCCCTGCCTGCAACAGTAGTGGACTCGCCAACACTAAGGGCATTCAAATGGTCATTGGATAGACATATGGACGATAAGGGAATAGTGTAGATGGGCTTTAGAGTGGTTTCACAGGTCGGCGCAACATCGAGGGCCGAAGGGCCTGTAATGCGCCGTAATGTTCTATGAGAGAGATGGAGAGGGGGTAACACCCCCCGCCCACCGAGAGTGATGGAGAGTGGGGACCCCCCACCGAGAGAGATGGAGAGGGGGGACCCCCCCCCCCCCCACCGAGAGGGTTGGAGAGGGGGGAACCCCCACCCCACCGAGAGATATGGAGAGGGGGGAACCCCCCCCACCGAGAGAGGTGGAGAGGGGGAATCCCCCCACAACGAGAGATGGAGGGGGGAATCCCCCCCCCACCGAGAGTTGTGGAGAGGGGGGAACCCCAACCCCCACTGAGAGGGATGGAGAGGGGGACCCCCCCTCCACCGAGAGAGATCAAGAGGGGGGGACCCCCCCCCACCGAGAGGGATGGAGAGGGGGAAGCCCCCCACCGAGTGAGAAGGAGAGGGGGGAAGCCCCCCACCAGGAGGGATGGAGAGGGGGGAACCCCCACCCCCACCGAGAGAGATGGAGTGGGGGAACCACCACCCCCACCGAGAGGGATGGAGAGGGGGGAACCCCCACCGAGAGAGATGGAGAGGGGGAGCCACCTCCCCACCGAGAGGGATGGAGAGGGGGGATCCCCCCTACCGAGAGGGATGGAGAGGGGGAAACCCCCCCCCCACTGAGATGGATGGAGAGGGGGGAACCCCCCCCACCGAGAAAGATGGAGAGGGGGAACCACCTCCCACCGAGAGGGATGGAGAGGGGGAAACCACCCCCCCCCACTGAGATGGATGGAGAGGGGGGAACCCCCCCCACCGAGAAAGATGGAGAGGGGGAACCACCTCCCACCGAGAGGGATGGAGAGGGGGAAGCCCCCCACCGAGTGAGAAGGAGAGGGGGGAAGCCCCCCACCAGGAGGGATGGAGAGGGGGGAACCCCCACCCCCACCGAGAGAGATGGAGTGGGGGAACCACCACCCCCACCGAGAGGGATGGAGAGGGGGGAACCCCCACCGAGAGAGATGGAGAGGGGGAGCCACCTCCCCACCGAGAGGGATGGAGAGGGGGGATCCCCCCTACCGAGAGGGATGGAGAGGGGGAAACCCCCCCCCCACTGAGATGGATGGAGAGGGGGGAACCCCCCCCACCGAGAAAGATGGAGAGGGGGAACCACCTCCCACCGAGAGGGATGGAGAGGGGGAAACCCCCCCCCCCCACTGAGATGGATGGAGAGGGGGGAACCCCCCCCACCGAGAAAGATGGAGAGGGGGAACCACCTCCCACCGAGAGGGATGGAGAGGGGGTCCGCCCCCCCACCGAGAGAGATGGAGAGGGGTGAACCCCCGCCCCACCACCGAGAGAGATGGAGAGGGGGGAACCCCCCCCCCACCAAGAGAGATGGAGAGGGGTGAACCCCCACCCCACCACCGAGAGAGATGGAGAGGGGGGAACCCCCCCCCACCGAGAGAGATGGAGAGGGGTGAACCCCCGCCCCACCACCGAGAGAGATGGAGAGGGGGGAACCCCCCCCCCCACAGAGAGAGATGGAGGGGGGAATCCCCCCACACCGAGAGAGATGGAGAGGGGGGAACCCTCACCCCACCGAGAGAGATGGGGAGGGGGACCCCCCCCCACCGAGAGGGATGGAGAGGGGGACCCCTCCCCCCACCGAGAGAGATGGGGAGGGGGTACCCCCCCCCCCAATTCACTGAAAGAACACGGCTGAAACCGATGGAGGGAGAAAAGAAAGGGGGGTAAGGGGGTAAACAAGGAGCAGGGGGGGTCACACACCAGGTCGGCCCGGAAGGACATCACGGAGGGTCTGCGGGGGAGAGAGGGGAAGGGTTAGGGAAAGGGGGGTTGGGGGTGGGGGGGCAGACACGCCGAACTGAACGGCAACAGTTTGTAACGATAGAAACGTAAGAGAAAGCCTTTTCACTCTCTGAGAAATGTAAACTAGCCGCAATGCACAGAATTGTGGAAACGGCAATAAAAAGATTTTTACAATAAATTCAGAGCCCTGTTCAGTTTTTCCAATTAGGGGCAACTTAGCGTGGCCCATCCACCTGCCCTGCACACCTTTGGGTTGTGGGGGTGAAACACACGCAGACACAGGGAGAATGTGCAAACTCCACACGGACAGTGACCCAGAGCCGGGACTGAACAGTGGTTAGCACTGCTGCCTCACAGCTACAGGATCCCAGGTTCGATTCCCGGCTTGGGTCACTGTCTGTGCGGAGTCTGGACGTCCTCCCCGTGTCTGCGTGGGCTTCCTCCGGGTGCTCCGGTTTCCTCCCATCGCCCAAAGACGTGCAGGTTAGGTGGGTTGGCCGTGATAAATCCAAATTGCCCACAGTATCTAAAGATGTTCAGGTTAGGTGGGGTGACAGCGACGGGGTAGGGGAGTGGGCCCAGGTATGGCGCTCTCTTCAGGGTTCACACTGTCTCTGTCATTATTGTTTACACCGACAATGCTGCCAAACTTTCTATCAAACTTTCTATCTCATTATCTTCAATCAGTACTCAACAAAGTCAAACTGAGACACACAGATACACACACACACACACACACACACACAGGCATACACACACACACAGACACACACACACACACAGACACACACAGACACACACACACACACACAGACAGACACACACACATACACACACACAGACACAGACACACACACACAGACACACACACACAGACACACACACAGACACACACACACACACAGACAGACACACACACATACACACACACAGACACAGACACACACACACAGACACACACACACAGACACACACACACAGACAGACACACACACATACACACACACAGACACAGAGACACACACACAGACACACACACACAGGCACACACACAGACACACACACACAGGCACACACACACAGACACACACAGACACACAGTCACACACTGCAATGAAGTTACTGAGAAAAGTCCCTAGTCTCCAAACTCTGGCGCCTGTTCGGGTACACTGAGGGTGAATACATAATGTCCAATTCACCAAACAGCACGTCCTTCGGGACGTCAGGGGGGAAACCGGAGCACCCGGGAGAAACCCACACGGACAAGGGGAGAACGTGCAGACTCCGCACAGACTGCGACCCAAGCCTGGGGCTCTGGAGCTGTGAGGCCGCAGTGCTAACCACTGTGCTACCGTGTAACTTCCAGTGCCGCGTAAAGAATGCCACACATAACCCCCCTCCCCCAACACACACACACGTGTCTAGAAACACAGATACTCAAACTCAGACAGACTGGGTCAATTCATCTTTCAAATGGAGCGAGATCCATTCTCCACCTTTAACTTGGAGAGGTGTATCTGGCCTGTGTGTGACCCAAGTCACACACTGACTCTGAACATCCTCACAGCAGCTTGGGGACAGACTTTTCCAAAGCACTTTTCATCACCTTTGGGTATCACAAACTGCTTCACAGGCAATGGAGCCCTTTTGAAAGGTGGTAATTTAGGAAATGGACCAGCTAATTTCAGCGAGAGAGAGAGAGAGACATAGAAACAGGATGAGATTGTGCTGTACATGTTTCAGAGCTGTCACTGAGACACACACGAGATGTACAATATCAATTATTATTCTGAAGCATTTTGATTAAATCAGCCCTGAGACTGAATTCCAGTGTTTCAGAGTAAAGCTCCATCTACACTGTCCATCAAACACTCACAACACAAATACTGTCTGGGGTTAAATACAGAGTCAAAATCCCTCTGTCCTGTCCAAGGAATTTTTCATTGCAGATAGTTATTTTTATTTTTTGGAAAAGCAGAACTTAAATTGCACCGAATCCCAGGGTGGACTCTTGTTTATTTCAGCCCTTCACATTCAAACGTGAAGTTTAAGCTCCGATTACAGGTGTCTGCTTGTCTCTGTCTGTGTATTCAATGTTCCTGTAGCTTATTCACTTGTCTGAAGTATTTGAATAATAGGCCTTGGTTAATCAATCCTTTCTCACAGCACATGGAAGTTGTGAATCTTCAAGGCTCTCAGTCTAATGTAGTTAAAAAACAACTGCTTCCTTTGATCCTCAATCCATTTCCCAACCCGAAATAGATCTCACACATTTCCATAATGCAGGAATATCTCCATCAAAACTTCTAATCAGTTCCCCATACACTTGTTAAACTTGCCTGTGTGAAGTAAATTCCACTGACAGATTCCGAAAGCTGCACAGAGCAATGACTGGTTATTTTAAACTTTGAAACGGAACTATTTTAACTTGTCCATCAGTCCTATTAAACAGAAATGTTGTCCCTGTGGGCTGACAGTCTCTCAGCAAGATTGAAACATTGAGGGACCCCACGTCCTGCATTTGACAACATTTGTGGCACTTCCACAATCTACGATACATTGCTGTCTGTATTGTGTGAATCCAGCTGTGAAATATCTGTCCAGTTTAAACTTCCACTGTTTCTGCCTTGTCATCATTGATAAAGATCACGGTTTGATCACCCTTCTGTCTGAGGTGGGAGTGGGACAATCCAGGGCTGCAGGCCCGGCCTCCTGTCCTCCCACCCCTCTGCCTGAGGTGGGAGTGGGAGCATCGAGGGCTGCAGGCCCGTCCTCCTGTCCTCCCACCCCTCTGCCTGAGGTGGGACTGGGACCATCCAGGCTGCAGGCCCAGCCTCCTGTCCTCCCACCCCTCTGCCTGAGGTGGGACTGGGACCATCCAGGCTGCAGGCCCGGCCTCCTGTCCTCCCACCCCTCTGCCTGAGGTGGTGCTGGGAGCATCGAGGGCTGCAGGCCCAGCCTCCTGTCCTCCCACCCCTCTGCCTGAGGTGGGACTGGGACCATCCAGGCTGCAGGCCCGGCCTCCTGTCCTCCCACCCTTCTGCCTGAGGTGGTGCTGGGACCATCCAGGGCTGCAGGCCCAGCCTCCTGTCCTCCCACCCCTCTGACTGAGGTGGGAGTGGGACCATCCAGGGCTGCAGGCCCAGCCTCCTGTCCTCCCACCCCTCTGCCTGAGGTGGGAGTGGGACCGCCTGGGGCTGCAGGCCCAGCCTCCTGTCCTCCCACCCCTCTGCCTGAGGTGGGACCATCCAGGGCTGCAGGCCCAGCCTCCTGTCCACCCACCCCTCTGCCTGAGGTGGGAGTGGGACCATCCAGGGCTGCAGGCCCAGCCTCCTGTCCTCCCACCCCTCTGCCTGAGGTGGGAGTGGGACCTTTCGGGGCTGCAGGCCCAGCCTCCTGTCCTCCCACCCCTCTGCCTGAGGTGGGAGTGGGACCATCCAGGGCTGCAGCACCAGCCTCCTGTCCTCCCACCCCTCTGCCTGAGGTGGGACTGGGACCATCCAGGGCTGCAGGCCCGGCCTCCTGTCCTCCCACCCCTCTGACTGAGGTGGGAGTGGGACCATCCAGGGCTGCAGGCCCAGCCTCCTGTCCTCCCACCCCTCTGCCTGAGGTGGGAGTGGGACCACGTGGGGACTGCGGACCCTGTCCTCCCAACCCTCTGCCTGAGGGGGGAGTGGGACCACGTGGGGACTGCGGACCCTGTCCTCCCACCCCTCTGCCTGAGGTGGGACTGGGACCACCCAGGGCTGCAGGCCCGGCCTCCTGTCCTCCCACCCCTCTGCCTGAGGTGGGACTGGGACCATCCAGGGCTGCAGGCCCAGCCTCCTGCCCTCCCACCCCTCTGGCCAGCACCTCGGGGGCATCCTCCACTGCCGGGGGCAGGGCGGACAAGACATTATGTGGGGGCGGCAGCCTCCCGTCGCTCCGCTGCCCCCGCGGCGCCCTCGCCCTCCCGCCTGCTCACGCGGCAGCTGGGGGTGAAGTGCTATGCCCACCCTACCATGATCATTGAGGCGGGCACCCGTGCGATGGGCGGGGCTGTCGGCCCCTCGGCCATCGTAGCCGCCTCGCGGATGTACGGCAAGGCCGGGTTCTTCCTGCGGGCCGAGCAGGCGGCCCACCGGGCCCTGGAAAGGGGGCTCACGGTGGGCGGGACACACGTGGCGGTGGAGACGCTTGTGGCCACCGCAGAACGTGTTGTTCTATCAAACGTCCCGCCTTCCCTCCCCACCGAGCTCCTCCTGCCCCATCTCTCCCGTGTTGGTGCCCATCCCCCTGACGCCTGGCCCGGGGCACACAATGAAGAGAAGCAAGGCCGGGGGGGCCTCCGAGGCCCCCGAGCCACTCGAGCTGCTGTCGCCCCCCGAGCAGGAGGACCCGGGGTCGAGCGGAGTCGAAGCCCCTGGGGGCCCGTCCCGCCCGGTGCAAGTTTCCTCCCCGGACGCCTCCTCTTCACCATCGCCGGGGGCCGGCAGCAGCAGCGACCGCTCATCGTGCCGCTGTGGGCCGTGGACAGGGAAGGCTCCCCGCCCTCTACACCCGGGCGGGCGACGCCGGAGAGCCCTGTTTTCAAGCCGGACATGTTTCCGGGGGGCCTCTCCGAGGTCCCGGAGTTGCCGGCGCGGGTGGAGGCGCCGTCCAAGGGCCCTGAGCCGCGGGAGGAGCCTGCGAGGGACCTGCCTGAGGACGACCCTGGGGGTGGGGTCGACTCGGGCCAAGGGTTAGCCGGTGGGCCCGTGCCGCCCGCCATACTCCATGTGGCGGGGGACTCGAGCTCGGGAGGTGACCGTTCGGAGGAGGAAGGCTGCTCGGTGGCGGGTGAGGAGGAGGATTTAGACGCTCTCTGCAGCGAGGCAGAGGGCACCCTCACACCCGGCACCAACTCTCCCCTTGTCCCCCCTGGGGAACTCCGGACATTTCTGGGAACGCACCATGGTCACCCGGACTGTGTGCGGCTGGCCCTGGGCAGCTGGGGAAACCTGGGGCTGCTCCTTGGCTCCGCCCGCGCCTATGTCAGAGAGGCCCGGGAGTTCGATCAAGACCAGGGGGAGCAGCGCCAAGCTGCTCAGTTCCTTGTGGGACTCCTGAGGGAGTGGAGGGGGCGGTACCCCCACTCTGAGCACTGAAGGTGATGGATAACTATTGCTGCTGACATGGAGGTAACCATGGCCAGCCTCAACATCAACGGCAGCAGCCACGCGCACCACCGGTTCCAGTTCCTGTCTATCCTCCGGGACGGAAAGTACGAGGTGTGCTTCCTGCAGCAAACCCAGGCCATCCGGGTGACGAAGCTCAGTGGACCCTGGAGGGGCAAGGAGGAGTCTTCATGAGTCACCTGACCCCACGTTCGGGCGGGGTGGCTATCTTGTTGGCTCCACATTTTCAGCCGGAGATCTTGGGGGGGGGTCAAGGAGCCGGTGCCAGTCCGTCTGCTGCACCTAAAGGCCCGTTTCGGGGCAGCGGTGATTCACTTTGTAAATGTATCCGCTCCCGTGGCCGGACCGCAGCAGGCGACTTTCTTCCAAAAGGTGTCCACTCTTCTCGGCACCATCCCGGTGGGCGAGTGCATCGTCCTCGGAGGGGATTTCAACTGCACCCTCCGGGACAAGGACCGTGGTGAAGTCCAGCGCCGCTCGGCGGCGGTGGTGAAGTTGAGGGACCTGGTTAGGTCCTTTGACTTGGTGGACGTCTGGCGGACTCTCCATCCTGAATTGCGGGTGCCCACCTCTGTGCGGCCCCCGTTCAGAGCGTCCAACATCGACCGTCTTTACATTTCCAAGACGTACTTGCCCAGCGTTCCGACGGCCTCCATGGAGCAGGTGCCGAGCTCGGATCACCACCTGGTGTGGGCGGGTCTCGCCCCGTCCCGCGCTCAGACACGGTCCGCGTACTGGCACTTTAACAACCTGCTGCTGGAGGACGAGCGGTTCCTGGACTCGTTCTGCCATTTCTGGGCCGGCTGGAGAAGGGAGCGGGGTGGCTTCCCCTCCTTGAGGCTACGGTGGGATGTGGGCAAGGCCCAGAACCGTGCCTTCTGTCAGGGGTACACGAAGGGGTCTACGGCGGGGCGGAACTCCACGATCGCCAACCTGGCTGAGGAACTCCTCGATCTGGAGTCACGTCTCGCTCAGCCCGATGAGGCCCGGCCCTGGGGCTGGTGTACAGGGAGAAGAGGGGCGCACTGCGGGGCCTGCAACTCGCCGGGTCCCGCGGCGAGTACGTGAGGTCGCGGATCCGTCTCCTAACGGACATGGACCGCGGCTCCCGCTTCTTCTACTCGCTGGAAAGAGGACGCGGGGCCCGTCGGCAGGTTTCTACGCTGCTGGTCGACGACCGGCCCCTCGTCTCGGATCCGGAGGGGGTCAGGACCCTGATCAGGGATTTTTACTACGACCTCTTCTCTCCGGATCCGTCCAGCGAGGACGCTTGCAGAGTTCTGTGGGAGGACCTGCCGCAGGTGGGCCCGGAGGGCGCCGGGAAGCTCGATAATGCCATCAACCTCCAAGAGCTGACCGGCGCCCTGGACAGCCTCTCACGGGGCAAATCCCCAGGGCTGGACGGGCTGACCGTGGAGTTCTTCGGGGCGTGCTGGGACGTCCTGGGGAGTGACTATACGGGGGTCCTGGGGGAATGTACCGCGACCGGCGAGATGCCCCTTTCGTGGCGCAGGGCCGTCATTGCCCGGCTGCCCAAGAAGGGGGATCTCCGCCGACTTAAGAACTGGCGACCGGTCTCCCTCCTCAGCACGGACTATAAAATCTTCGCCAAGGTGCTGTGTTTACGCCTTGGCCCCGAGCTGGACCACATGATCCACCCTGACCAGTCCTACACAGTCCCGGACGCACAATCTATGACAATATCCACCTGGCCCGGGACATTATTCACTTTACCCAGAGGACTGGTATGTCGAGCGCCTCCCTGTCTCTTGACCAGGAGAAGGCGTTCGACAGGGTGGGGCCCGGGGATTTGCTCGGGACTCTGCGAGCTGTCGGGTTCGGGTGGTATTTTGTGGCCCGGATCCGGTTACTGTCCGCCGCCTCGGAGAGTCTGATTAAGGTTAACGGGTCCCTGACGGCGCCCCTTCGCTTTGGGAGAGGAGTGCGTCAGGGCTGCCCCCTGTCCGGCCAACATTATTCCCTCTGCGTGAGGCCTTTCCTGTGCCTCCTGCGGAGGGGGTTCACGGGGCTGGTTCTGCGCGAGCCGGACGGGGGGGTGGTCCTCTCGGCGGACGCTGATGCCGTGTTCCTCATGGTCACTGACCCCGGGGACCCCCGGAGGATGCGAGAGAGCCAAGCTGTCTACTCCGCCGCGTCCTCCCCACGGATCAACTGGGCCAAATGTTCCGGACTCCTGGTCGGTCCGTGGCAGGTGGACCCCCTCCCGGAGGAGCTCGGGCCCTTCAGCTGGAGTCGGACCAACAGCCTCAACCTGGGAGTCCATCTTTGCCCGGCAGAGGGAGCCTGGCCGGCGAACGGGCAGGAGCTGGAGACCAAGGTCACCGCTGGCCTGGGACGCTGGACAGGACGGCTCCGAGTGCTGTCCCACAGGGGCCGAGTTCTCGTCATAAACCAGCTGATCGCCTCCATGCTGTGGTCCCGGCTGGTCACTGACTCCCCCCCCTGGCTTTGTCACACCATCCAGAGAGCCCGGCTTCGGTTCCTCCGGGACAATCGACTGCACGGGGTCGCTGCGGAGGTCTGGAGTCTCCCGATGGCGGAGGGCGGTCAGGCGCTGGTGTGCCTCCGCACCCAGACTGCCACTTTCCACCCTCAGACTCTGCAGCGTTACCTGGACGCTGAGCCTCCTCCACGGTGGGGCCCTGGCGACGGATTTCTCCCCCCAGGGGCTCGGCCTGAACTACGACGTGCGGCTCCTGTCTGTGGACCAGCAGGGTCTTCGGAACTCTCTGTTGGCGCTGCCCGTCTTGTACCAGGACCTCCTCAAAGTCTGGAACACGGTCTCCAGGCGCCGCAGCTCTCCCCCGTCAGGAGTGGCGGCTGTCGTAAGGGAGGCGCTGCTCAGGAATCCGCACCTCCGCCAATCTCCATTCGGGTGGCTGGCGGAGCGGAGGGCGGTGGGTGCCGTCGGCAGGGCTGGGTGGCGGAGGGCTGTGGGTGCCGTGGGAAGGGCTGGGTGGCGGAGGGCTGTGGGTGCCGTGGGAAGGGCTGGGTGGCGGAGGGCCGGGCTGTGGGTGCCGTGGGAAGGGCTGGGTGGCGGAGGACGGTGGGTGCCGTGGGAAGGGCTGGGTGGCGGAGGGCTGTGGGTGCCGTGGGCAGGGCTGGGTGGCGGAGGGCTGTGGGTGCCGTGGGCAGGGCTGGGTGGCGGAGGGCCGGGCTGTGGGTGCCGTGGGAAGGGCTGGGTGGCGGAGGGCCGGGCTGTGGGTGCCGTGGGAAGGGCTGGGTGGCGGAGGGCCGGGCTGTGGGTGCCGTGGGAAGGGCTGGGTGGCGGAGGGCCGGGCTGTGGGTGCCGTGGGAAGGGCTGGGTGGCGGAGGGCTGTGGGTGCCGTGGGAAGGGCTGGGTGGCGGAGGGCTGTGGGTGCCGTGGGAAGGGCTGGGTGGCGGAGCGGAGGGCGGTGGGTGCCGTGGGCAGGGCTGGTTGGCGGAGGGCTGTGGGTGCCGTGGGAAGGGCTGGGTGGCGGAGGGCCAGGCTGTGGGTGCCGTGGGAAGGGCTGGGTGGCGGAGGGCTGTGGGTGCCGTGGGAAGGGCTGGGTGGCGGAGGGCTGTGGGTGCCGTGGGAAGGGCTGGGTGGCGGAGGGCTGTGGGTGCCGTGGGAAGGGCTGGGTGGCGGAGGGCCGGGCTGTGGGTGCCGTGGGAAGGGCTGGGTGGCGGAGGGCTGTGGGTGCCGTGGGAAGGGCTGGTTGGCGGAGGGCTGTGGGTGCCGTGGGAAGGGCTGGGTGGCGGAGGGCCAGGCTGTGGGTGCCGTGGGAAGGGCTGGGTGGCGGAGGGCTGTGGGTGCCGTGGGAAGGGCTGGGTGGCGGAGGGCTGTGGGTGCCGTGGGAAGGGCTGGGTGGCGGAGGGCTGTGGGTGCCGTGGGAAGGGCTGGGTGGCGGAGGGCCGGGCTGTGGGTGCCGTGGGAAGGGCTGGGTGGCGGAGCGGAGGGCGGTGGGTGCCGTGGGAAGGGCTGGGTGGCGGAGCGGAGGGCGGTGGGTGCCGTGGGCAGGGCTGGGTGGCGGAGGGCTGTGGGTGCCGTGGGAAGGGCTGGGTGGCGGAGGGCTGTGGGTGCCGTGGGAAGGGCTGGGTGGCGGAGGGCTGTGGGTGCCGTGGGAAGGGCTGGGTGGCGGAGGGCCGGGCTGTGGGTGCCGTGGGAAGGGCTGGGTGGCGGAGGGCTGTGGGTGCCGTAGGAAGGGCTGGGTGGGGGAGGGCTGTGGGTGCCGTGGGAAGGGCTGGGTGGCGGAGCGGAGAGCTGTGGGTGCCGTGGGAAGGGCTGGGTGGGGGAGGGCTGTGGGTGCCGTGGGAAGGGCTGGGTGGCGGAGGGCTGTGGGTGCCGTGGGCAGGGCTGGGTGGCGGAGGGCTGTGGGTGCCGTGGGAAGGGCTGGGTGGCGGAGGGCCAGGCTGTGGGTGCCGTGGGAAGGGCTGGATGGCGGAGGGCCGGGCTGTGGGTGCCGTGGGAAGGGCTGGGTGGCGGAGGGCCGGGCTGTGGGTGTCGTGGGAAGGGCTGGGTGGGGGAGGGCTGTGGGTGCCGTGGGAAGGGCTGGGTGGCGGAGGGCTGTGGGTGCCGTGGGAAGGGCTGGGTGGCGGAGGGCTGTGGGTGCCGTGGGAAGGGCTGGGTGTCGGAGGGCCGGGCTGTGGGTGCCGTGGGCAGGGCTGGGTGGGGGAGGGCTGTGGGTGCCGTGGGCAGGGCTGGGTGGCGGAGGGCTGTGGGTGCCGTGGGAAGGGCTGGGTGGCGGAGGGCTGTGGGTGCCGTGGGAAGGGCTGGGTGGCGGAGGGCTGTGGGTGCCGTGGGCAGGGCTGGGTGGGCCGGGCTGTGGGTGCCGTGGGAAGGGCTGGGTGGCGGAGGGCCGGGCTGTGGGTGCCGTGGGCAGGGCTGGGTGGCGGAGGGCTGTGGGTGCCGTGGGAAGGGCTGGGTGGCGGAGGGCCGGGCTGTGGGTGCCGTGGGAAGGGCTGGGTGGCGGAGGGCTGTGGGTGCCGTGGGAAGGGCTGGGTGGCGGAGGGCCGGGCTGTGGGTGCCGTGGGAAGGGCTGGGTGGCGGAGGGCTGTGGGTGCCGTGGGAAGGGCTGGGTGGCGGAGGGCTGTGGGTGCCGTGGGAAGGGCTGGGTGGCGGAGGGCCGGGCTGTGGGTGCCGGGGGAAGGCCTGGGTGGCGGAGGGCTGTGGGTGCCGTGGGCAGGGCTGGGTGGCGGAGGGCTGTGGGTGCCGGGGGAAGGGCTGGGTGGCGGAGGGCTGTGGGTGCCGTGGGAAGGGCTGGGTGGCGGAGGGCTGTGGGTGCCGTGGGCAGGGCTGGGTGGCGGAGGGCTGTGGGTGCCGTGGGAAGGGCTGGGTAGCGGAGGGCCGGGCTGTGGGTGCCGTGGAAAGGGCTGGGTGGCGGAGGGCTGTGGGTGCCGTGGGAAGGGCTGGGTGGCGGAGGGCCGGGCTGTGGGTGCCGTGGGAAGGGCTGGGTGGGGAGGGCTGTGGGTGCCGTGGGAAGGGCTGGGTGGGGAGGGCTGTGGGTGCCGTGGGCAGGGCTGGGTGGCGGAGGGCTGTGGGTGCCGTGGGCAGGGCTGGGTGGCGGAGGGCTGTGGGTGCCGTGGGCAGGGCTGGGTGGGGAGGGCTGTGGGTGCCGTGGGAAGGGCTGGGTGGCGGAGGGCCGGGCTGTGGGTGCGGTGGGAAGGGCTGGGTGGGGAGGGCTGTGGGTGCCGTGGGCAGGGCTGGGTGGCGGAGGGCTGTGGGTGCCGTGGGAAGGGCTGGGTGGCGGAGGGCCGGGCTGTGGGTGCCGGGGGAAGGCCTGGGTGGCGGAGGGCTGTGGGTGCCGTGGGCAGGGCTGGGTGGCGGAGGGCTGTGGGTGCCGGGGGAAGGGCTGGGTGGCGGAGGGCTGTGGGTGCCGTGGGAAGGGCTGGGTGGCGGAGGGCTGTGGGTGCCGTGGGCAGGGCTGGGTGGCGGAGGGCTGTGGGTGCCGTGGGAAGGGCTGGGTAGCGGAGGGCCGGGCTGTGGGTGCCGTGGGAAGGGCTGGGTGGCGGAGGGCTGTGGGTGCCGTGGGAAGGGCTGGGTGGCGGAGGGCCGGGCTGTGGGTGCCGTGGGAAGGGCTGGGTGGGGAGGGCTGTGGGTGCCGTGGGAAGGGCTGGGTGGGGAGGGCTGTGGGTGCCGTGGGCAGGGCTGGGTGGCGGAGGGCTGTGGGTGCCGTGGGCAGGGCTGGGTGGCGGAGGGCTGTGGGTGCCGTGGGCAGGGCTGGGTGGGGAGGGCTGTGGGTGCCGTGGGAAGGGCTGGGTGGCGGAGGGCCGGGCTGTGGGTGCGGTGGGAAGGGCTGGGTGGGGAGGGCTGTGGGTGCCGTGGGCAGGGCTGGGTGGCGGAGGGCTGTGGGTGCCGTGGGCAGGGCTGGGTGGGGGAGGGCTGTGGGTGCCGTGGGAAGGGCTGGGTGGCGGAGGGCTGTGGGTGCCGTGGGAAGGGCTGGGTGGGGAGGGCTGTGGGTGCCGTGGGAAGGGCTGGGTGGCGGAGGGTTGTGGGTGCCGTGGGAAGGGCTGGGTGGGGAGGGCTGTGGGTGCCGTGGGCAGGGCTGGGTGGCGGAGGGCCGGGCTGTGGGTGCCGTGGGAAGGGCTGGGTGGCGGAGGGCTGTGGGTGCCGTGGGAAGGGCTGGGTGGCGGAGGGCTGTGGGTGCCGTGGGAAGGGCTGGGTGGCGGAGGGCCGGGCTGTGGGTGCCGGGGGAAGGCCTGGGTGGCGGAGGGCTGTGGGTGCCGTGGGCAGGGCTGGGTGGCGGAGGGCTGTGGGTGCCGGGGGAAGGGCTGGGTGGCGGAGGGCTGTGGGTGCCGTGGGAAGGGCTGGGTGGCGGAGGGCTGTGGGTGCCGTGGGCAGGGCTGGGTGGCGGAGGGCTGTGGGTGCCGTGGGAAGGGCTGGGTAGCGGAAGGCCGGGCTGTGGGTGCCGTTGGAAGGGCTGGGTGGCGGAGGGCTGTGGGTGCCGTGGGAAGGGCTGGGTGGCGGAGGGCCGGGCTGTGGGTGCCGTGGGAAGGGCTGGGTGGGGAGGGCTGTGGGTGCCGTGGGAAGGGCTGGGTGGGGAGGGCTGTGGGTGCCGTGGGCAGGGCTGGGTGGCGGAGGGCTGTGGGTGCCGTGGGCAGGGCTGGGTGGCGGAGGGCTGTGGGTGCCGTGGGCAGGGCTGGGTGGGGAGGGCTGTGGGTGCCGTGGGAAGGGCTGGGTGGCGGAGGGCCGGGCTGTGGGTGCGGTGGGAAGGGCTGGGTGGGGAGGGCTGTGGGTGCCGTGGGCAGGGCTGGGTGGCGGAGGGCTGTGGGTGCCGGGGGAAGGGCTGGGTGGCGGAGGGCTGTGGGTGCCGTGGGAAGGGCTGGGTGGCGGAGGGCTGTGGGTGCCGTGGGCAGGGCTGGGTGGCGGAGGGCTGTGGGTGCCGTGGGAAGGGCTGGGTAGCGGAGGGCCGGGCTGTGGGTGCCGTGGGAAGGGCTGGGTGGCGGAGGGCTGTGGGTGCCGTGGGAAGGGCTGGGTGGCGGAGGGCCGGGCTGTGGGTGCCGTGGGAAGGGCTGGGTGGGGAGGGCTGTGGGTGCCGTGGGAAGGGCTGGGTGGGGAGGGCTGTGGGTGCCGTGGGCAGGGCTGGGTGGCGGAGGGCTGTGGGTGCCGTGGGCAGGGCTCGGTGGCGGAGGGCTGTGGGTGCCGTGGGCAGGGCTGGGTGGGGAGGGCTGTGGGTGCCGTGGGAAGGGCTGGGTGGCGGAGGGCCGGGCTGTGGGTGCGGTGGGAAGGGCTGGGTGGGGAGGGCTGTGGGTGCCGTGGGCAGGGCTGGGTGGCGGAGGGCTGTGGGTGCCGTGGGCAGGGCTGAGTGGGGGAGGGCTGTGGGTGCCGTGGGAAGGGCTCGGTGGCGGAGGGCTGTGGGTGCCGTGGGAAGGGCTGGGTGGGGAGGGCTGTGGGTGCCGTGGGAAGGGCTGGGTGGCGGAGGGTTGTGGGTGCCGTGGGAAGGGCTGGGTGGGGAGGGCTGTGGGTGCCGTGGGCAGGGCTGGGTGGCGGAGGGCCGGGCTGTGGGTGCCGTGGGAAGGGCTGGGTGGCGGAGGGCTGTGGGTGCCGTGGGAAGGGCTGGGTGGCGGAGGGCTGTGGGTGCCGTGGGAAGGGCTGGGTGGCGGAGGGCCGGGCTGTGGGTGCCGGGGGAAGGCCTGGGTGGCGGAGGGCTGTGGGTGCCGTGGGCAGGGCTGGGTGGCGGAGGGCTGTGGGTGCCGGGGGAAGGGCTGGGTGGCGGAGGGCTGTGGGTGCCGTGGGAAGGGCTGGGTGGCGGAGGGCCGGGCTGTGGGTGCCGTGGGAAGGGCTGGGTGGGGAGGGCTGTGGGTGCCGTGGGCAGGGCTGGGTGGCGGAGGGCTGTGGGTGCCGTGGGCAGGGCTGGGTGGCGGAGGGCTGTGGGTGCCGTGGGCAGGGCTGGGTGGGGAGGGCTGTGGGTGCCGTGGGAAGGGCTGGGTGGCGGAGGGCCGGGCTGTGGGTGCGGTGGGAAGGGCTGGGTGGGGAGGGCTGTGGGTGCCGTGGGCAGGGCTGGGTGGCGGAGGGCTGTGGGTGCCGTGGGAAGGGCTGGGTGGCGGAGGGCCGGGCTGTGGGTGCCGGGGGAAGGCCTGGGTGGCGGAGGGCTGTGGGTGCCGTGGGCAGGGCTGGGTGGCGGAGGGCTGTGGGTGCCGGGGGAAGGGCTGGGTGGCGGAGGGCTGTGGGTGCCGTGGGAAGGGCTGGGTGGCGGAGGGCTGTGGGTGCCGTGGGCAGGGCTGGGTGGCGGAGGGCTGTGGGTGCCGTGGGAAGGGCTGGGTAGCGGAGGGCCGGGCTGTGGGTGCCGTGGGAAGGGCTGGGTGGCGGAGGGCTGTGGGTGCCGTGGGAAGGGCTGGGTGGCGGAGGGCCGGGCTGTGGGTGCCGTGGGAAGGGCTGGGTGTGGAGGGCTGTGGGTGCCGTGGGAAGGGCTGGGTGGGGAGGGCTGTGGGTGCCGTGGGCAGGGCTGGGTGGCGGAGGGCTGTGGGTGCCGTGGGCAGGGCTGGGTGGCGGAGGGCTGTGGGTGCCGTGGGCAGGGCTGGGTGGGGAGGGCTGTGGGTGCCGTGGGAAGGGCTGGGTGGCGGAGGGCCGGGCTGTGGGTGCGGTGGGAAGGGCTGGGTGGGGAGGGCTGTGGGTGCCGTGGGCAGGGCTGGGTGGCGGAGTGCTGTGGGTGCCGTGGGCAGGGCTGGGTGGGGGAGGGCTGTGGGTGCCGTGGGAAGGGCTGGGTGGCGGAGGGCTGTGGGTGCCGTGGGAAGGGCTGGGTGGGGAGGGCTGTGGGTGCCGTGGGAAGGGCTGGGTGGCGGAGGGTTGTGGGTGCCGTGGGAAGGGCTGGGTGGGGAGGGCTGTGGGTGCCGTGGGCAGGGCTGGGTGGCGGAGGGCCGGGCCGTGGGTGCCGTGGGAAGGGCTGGGTGGGGGAGGGCTGTGGGTGCCGTGGGCAGGGCTGGGTGGCGGAGGGCCGGGCTGTGGGTTCCGTGGGAAGGGCTGGGTGGCCGGGCCGGACAGAGACAGAGGCACAGATACAGACAGAGTCAGACACAGACACAGACAGGGACACAGGCACAGATACAGACAGAGTCAGACACAGGCACAGACACAGAGAGAGAAACAGACAGAGACAGATCTACAGGCACAGGCAGAGACACAGGCACAGATAGAGACAGACACACAGACACATACATAGACAGAGAAACAGACAGAAACAGCGACTGAGACAGCGACAGAGATAGCGGCACAGACAGACACAGACAGAAACACAGACAGACACAGACAGAAACACAGGCAGAGAAACAAACAGAAACACAGGCAGAGACACAGACAGAGATACAGACAGAAACACAGATAGAAACACAGACAGAGAGAGAATTGGACAGATACAGGCAGAGACACAGGCAGAAATTTACCGTTCTGCATTAACAGGAGAGACTGTCGGTTGGTGGGTGTGACTCCCCCATGGCCGATCAGCTGGATCAGTGTGACTCCCCCATGGCCAATCAGCTGGGTCAGTGTGACTCCCCCATGGCCGATCAGCTGGGTCAGTGTGACTCCCCCATGGCCGAACACCTGTGTGTGTGCTTCCCCCCATTGCCGATCAGCTGGGAGTATGCTTCCCCCCACGGTAGATCAGCTGGGTGTGTGCTTCCCCCCATTGCCGATCAGCTGGGTGAGTGTGACTCCCCATAGCCGATCAGCTGGGTGTGTGTGACTCCCCCAATGCCGATCAGCTGGATGTGTGCCTCCCAAATTGCCGATCAGCTGGGTGTGTGTGACTCCCCCAATGCCGATCAGCTGGGTGTGTGCCTCCCCCATTGCCGATCAGCTGGGTATGTGCCTCCCCCATTGCCGATCAGCTGGGTATGTGCCTCCACCATGGCCGATCAGCTGGGTGTGTGTGACTCTCTCGATGCCGATCAGCTGGGTGTGTGTGCCTCCCCCATTGCCGATCAGCTGGGTATGTGCCTCCACCATGGCCGATCAGCTGGGGGTGTGATTCCCCCAATGCCGATCAGCTGGTTTTTTGTGACTCCCCATTGCCGATCAGCTGGATGTGTGATTCCCCCAATGCCGATCAGCTGGGTATGTGTGATTCCCCCAATGCCGATCAGCTGGGTGTGTGATTCCCCCCCATTGCCGATCAGCTGGGTGTGTGTGACTCCCCCAATGCCGATCAGCTGGGTGTGTGTGACTCCCCCAATGCCGATCAGCTGGGTATGTGTGTGACTCCCCCAATGCCGATCAGCTGGGTGTGTGTGACTCCCCCAATGCCGATCAGCTGGGTGTGTGTGACTCCCCATTGCCGATCAGCTGGGTGTGTGTGACTCCCCCAATGCCGATCAGCTGGGCGGGTGTGACTCCCCCAATGCCAATCAGCTGGGTGTGTGTGACTCCCCCATTGCCGGTCAGCTGGGTATGTGCCTCCACCATGGGCGATCAGCTGGGGGTGTGATTCCCCCAATGCCGATCAGCTGGGTATGTGTGACTCCCCATTGCCGATCAGCTGGATGTGTGATTCCCCCAATGCCGATCAGCTGGGTATGTGTGACTCCCCCAATGCCGATCAGCTGGGTGTGTGATTCCCCCCCATTGCCGATCAGCTGGGTGTGTGTGACTCCCCCAATGCCGATCAGCTGGGTGTGTGTGACTCCCCCAATGCCGATCAGCTGGGTGTGTGTGACTCCCCATTGCCGATCAGCTGGGTGTGTGTGACTCCCCCAATGCCGATCAGCTGGGTGTGTGTGGCTCCCCCAATGCCGATCAGCTGGGCGGGTGTGACTGCCCCAATGCCGATCAGCTGTGTGTGTGTGACTCCCCCAATGCCGATCAGCTGGGCGGGTGTGACTCCCCCAATGCCAATCAGCTGGGTGTGTGTGACTCTCTCGATGCCGATCAGCTGGATGTGTGCCTCTCCCCAATGCCGACCAGCTGGATGTGTGTGACTCTCTCGATGCCGATCAGCTGGGTCACTGTGATTCCCCCATTGCCGATCAGCTGGGTATGTGTGACTCCCCCAATGCCGATCTGCTGGGTATGTGCCTCCACCATAGCCGATCAGCTGGGTGTGTGTGACTCCCCCAATGCCGATCAGCTGGGTGTGTGTGACTCCCCCAATGCCGATCAGCTGGGTGTGTGTGACTCCCCCAATGCCGATCAGCTGGGTATGTGTGTGACTCCCCCAATGCCGATCAGCTGGGTGTGTGTGACTCCCCCAATGCCGATCAGCTGGGTATGTGTGTGACTCCCCCAATGCCGATCAGCTGGGTATGTGTGTGACTCCCCATTGCTGATCAGCTGGGTGTGAGTGACTCCCCCAATGCCGATCAGCTGGGCGGGTGTGACTCCCCCAATGCCAATCAGCTGGGTGTGTGTGACTCCCCCATTGTCGATCAGCTGGGTATGTGCCTCCACCATGGGCGATCAGCTGGGGGTGTGATTCCCCCAATGCCGATCAGCTGGGTATGTGTGACTCCCCATTGCCGATCAGCTGGGTGTGTGATTCCCCCCCATTGCCGATCAGCTGGGTGTGTGTGACTCCCCCAATGCCGATCAGCTGGGTGTGTGTGACTCCCCCAATGCCGATCAGCTGGGTGTGTGTGACTCCCCATTGCCGATCAGCTGGGTGTGTGTGACTCCCCCAATGCCGATCAGCTGGGTGTGTGTGACTCCCCCAATGCCGATCAGCTGGGCGGGTGTGACTCCCCCAATGCCGATTAGCTAGGTGTGTGTGACTCCCCCAATGCCGATCAGCTGGGCGGGTGTGACTCCCCCAATGCCAATCAGCTGGGTGTGTGTGACTCTCTCGATGCCGATCAGCTGGATGTGTGCCTCTCCCCAATGCCGACCAGCTGGATGTGTGTGACTCTCTCGATGCCGATCAGCTGGGTCACTGTGATTCCCCCATTGCCGATCAGCTGGGTATGTGTGACTCCCCCAATGCCGATCTGCTGGGTATGTGCCTCCACCATAGCCGATCAGCTGGGTGTGTGTGACTCCCCCAACGCCGATCAGCTGGGTGTGTGTGACTCCCCCAATGCCGATCAGCTGGGTGTGTGTGACTCCCCCAATGCCGATCAGCTGGGTATGTGTGTGACTTCCCCAATGCCGATCAGCTGGGAGTGTGTGACTCCCCCAATGCCGATCAGCTGGGTATGTGTGTGACTCCCCCAATGCCGATCAGCTGGGTATGTGTGTGACTCCCCCAATGCCGATCAGCTGGGTGTGTGCCTCCACCATAGCCGATCAGCTGGGTGTGTGTGACTCCCCCAATGCCGATCAGCTGGGTGTGTGTGACTCCCCCAATGCCGATCAGCTGTGTGTGTGTGACTCCCCCAATGCCGATCAGCTGGGTGTGTGTGACTCCCCCAATGCCGATCAGCTGGGTGTGTGTGACTCCCCCAATGCCGATCAGCTGGGTGTGTGATTCCCCCAATGCCGATCAGCTGGGTGTGTGTGACTCCCCCAATGCCGATCAGCTGGGTGGGTGCCTCACACCTAAACACAGTCTGTGCAGCACAATGTGCCCCAGACAGAGACAGAGACACAGACACAGACAGGCACAGAGACACAGACAGAGACAGAGAGTGAGACACAGACACCGGCAGACTCAGACAGAGACAGAGACGGAGACACTGACAGACACAGAGACACAGACATAGGTACAGAGAGACACAGACAGAGACAGGGACACAGACAGAGACACAGACAGAGACACCGACAGAGGCACAGACAGAGACAGAGTCTGAGACAGAGACTGAGACACAGACAGACACAGAGACTCAGAGAGAGACACAGACAAACACAGACAGAGATACAGACAGAGACAGGGACACAGACAGAGACAGGGATACAGACAGAGATACAGACACAGATTGAGGCAGAGACAGGGACACAGACAGAGACAGGTACACAGGCAGAGACACAGACAGAGATACAGACAGAGGCACAGAGAGACACAGAGACAGAGACACAGACAGAGATACAGACAGAGACACAGACAGAGACACAGACAGAGATACAGACATAGACACAGGCAGAGATACAGACAGAGACAGAGACACCGACAGAGACAGAGATACAGACAGAGACCCAGACAGAGACACAGAAACAGACAGAGACAGAGATACAGACAGAGACAGGGACACAGACAGTGGAGGAACACAGACAGAGACAGGGACACAGACAGAGACACAGACAGAGACACAGACAGAGACAGGGACACAGACAGACACTGAGACAGAGACACTGACAGAGAGACAGACAGAGACAGGGACACAGACAGAGACACAGACAGAGACAGGGAGACAGACAGAGACAGTGACGCAGACAGAGACACAGACAGAGACAGGGACACAGACAGAGACACAGACAGAGACACAGACAGAGAGAGGGTCACAGACAGAGACAGAGACACAGGCACAGACAGTGACAGAGACACAGGCAGAGACACAGACACAGGCAGAGACAGAGATACAGACAGAGACAGGGACACAGACAGAGACAGGGACACAGACAGAGACACAGACAGAGACACAGACAGGGAAACAGACAGAGACAGGGACAGAGACAGAGACAGGGACAGGGACAGAGACAGAGACACAGACACAGACAGGGACAGGGACACAGACAGGGACACAGACAGGGACACAGACAGAGACAGTGACAGAGACAGAGACACAGACAGAGACAGAGACAGAGACACAGACACAGACAGTGACAGAGACACAGGCAGAGACACAGACAGGGACAGAGACAGAGACAGAGATACAGACACAGACAGTGACAGAGACACAGGCAGAGACACAGACACAGGCAGAGACAGAGATACCGACAGAGACAGGGACACAGACAGAGAATGGGACACAGACAGAGACAGGGACAGAGACACAGACAGGGACACAGACAGAGACAGGGACACAGACAGAGACACAGACAGAAACACAGACAGGGACTCAGACAGAGACAGGGACAGAGATAGAGACACAGACAGAGACAGGGACACAGACATCCCTCCCTCCCCGATATCACCCCCTCCCCGATATCACCCCCTCCCCGATATCACCCCCTCCCCGATATCACCCCCACCCCGATATCACCCCCTCCCTGATATCGCCCCCTCCCCGAAATCACCCCCTCCCCGATATCTTCCCCTCCCCGATATCACCCCCACCCCGATATCACCCCCTCCCCGATATCACCCCACCCCGATATCACCCCCTCCCCGATATCACTCCCTCCCCGATATCACCCCCTCCCCGATATCACCCCCTCCCCGATATCACCCCCCCCGATACCACCCACTGCCCGAAATCAACCCCACCCCGATATCAGCCCCTCCCCGATATCACCCCCTCCCCGATATCACCCTCTGGCCAATATCACCACCACCCCGATATCACCCCCTCCCCGATATCACCCCCTCCCTGATATCACCCCTCCCCGATATCACCCACTCCACGATATCACCCCCTCCCCAATATCACCCCCTCCCCGATATCACCCCCTCCCCGATATCAAACCCTCCCTGATATCACCCCCTCCCCGATATCAGCCCTCCCCGATATCACCCCCTCCCCGATATCACCCACACCCCGATATCACCCCCTCCCCGATATCATCCCGTCCCCGATATCACCCCCTCCCCGATATCACCCACACCCCGATATCACCCCCTCCCCGATATCACCCCCTCCCCGATATCATCCCGTCCCCGATATCACCGCCACCCCAATATCAGCCCTTCCCCGATATCACCCCCTCCCCGATATCACCCCCTCACCAATATCACCCCCTCCCCGATATCACCCCCTCCCCGATATCACCCCACCCCGAAACCACCCCCTCCCTGAAACCACCCCCACCCCAATAACACCCCCTCCCCGAAATCACCCCCTCCTCGATACCACCCCCTCCCCGAAACCACCCCCTACCCGATATCACCCCACCCCGATATCACCCCCTCCCCGATATCACTCCCTCCCCGATATCACCCACTCCCCGATATCACCCCCACCCCGATATCACCCCCTCCACGATATCACCCCCTCCCCGATATCACCCCCACCCCAATATCACCCCCTACCCGATATAACCCCCTGCCCGATATCGCCCCCACCCTGATATCACCCCCTCCCCGATATCACCCCCTCCCCGATATCACCCCCACCCCGATGTCACCCCTCCCCGATATCACCCCCTCCCCGATATCACCCCCTCCCCGATATCGCCCCCACCCCGAAACCACTGCCTCCCCGAAACCACCCCACCCCGATATCACCCCCTGCCCGATATCACCCCCTCCCCGATATCACCCCCACCCCGATATCACCCCCTCCCCGATATCACCCCCTCACCGATATCACCCCCACCCCGATATCACCCCCTCCCCGATATCGCCCCATCCCCGATATCACCCCTCCCCGATATCACCCCTACCGCGAAATCACCCCCTCCCCGATATCACCCCCTCCCCGATATCACCCCCTCCCCGATATCGCCCCCTCCCCGATATCACCCCTCCCCGATATCACCCCTCCCCGATATCACCCCCTCCACGATATCAACCCCTCCCCGATATCACCCCCTCCCCGACATCACCCTTCCCCGATATCACCCCCTCCCCGATATCACCCCCTCCCCGATATCACCCCCTGCCCGATATCACCCCCTCCCCGATATCCCCCCCTCCCCGAAACCACCCCCTCCCCGAAACCACCCCCTCCCCGATATCACCCCTGCCCGATATTATCCCCTCCCCGATATCAGCGACTGCTCGATATCACCCACTCCCCGATATCACCCCTCCCGATATCACCCCCTCCCCGATATCACCCGTTCCCGATATCACCCCCACCCCGATATAACCCCCTCCCCGATATCACCCCTTCCCCGATATCACTCCCTCCCCGATATCACCCCACCGCGATATCACCCCTCCCCGATGCCACCCCTCCCCGATATCACCCCCTCCTCGATATCACCCCCTCCCCGAAATCACCCCTCCCCGATATCACCCCCTCCCGAAATCACCCACACCCCGATATCACCCCCTCCCCGATATCACACCCTCTCCGATATAACCCCCTCCCCGATATCACCCACTCCCCGATATCACCCCTCCGATATCACACCCACCCCGATATCACCCCCTCTCCGATATCATCCCCACCCCGATATCACCCCCACCAGATATCACCCCCTCCCCGATATCACCCCCTCCCCTATATCACCCCCTCCCCGATATCACCCCCTCCCCGATATCAACCCCTCCCCGATATCACCCCCTCCCCGATATTACCCCCTCTCCGATATCACCCCCACCCCAATATCACCCCCACCCCGATATCACCCCCTCCCCGATATCACCCCCTCACCAAAATCACCCCCTCCCCGAAATCACCCCCACCCCGATATCACCCCCTCCCCGATATCACCCCCTCCCCGATATCACCCCCTCCCCGATATCACCCCCTCCCCGATATCATCCCCTCCCCGAAATCACCCCCTCCCCGATATCACCCCCTCCCCGATATCACCCCCTCCCCGATATCACCCCCCCCGATATCATCCCCTCCCCGAAATCACCCCCACCCCGATATCACCCCCTCCCCGATATCACCCCAACCCCGATATCACCCCCACCCCGATATCACCCCCACCCCGATATCACCCCCACCCCGATATCAACCCCACCCCGATATCACCCCCACTCCGATATCACTCCTCCCCGATATCACCCCCTCCCCGAAATCACCCCCACCCCGATATAACCCCTCACCCCGATCTCACCCCTCCCCGATATCACCCCACCCCGATATCATCCCCACCCCGATATCACCCTCACCCCGATATCACCCCCTCTCCAATATCGCCCCCTCTCCAATATCACCCCCTCCCCGAAATCACCCGCACCCCGATATCACCCCCACCCCGATATCACCCCCACCCCGATATCACCCCCTCCCCGATATCACCCCCTCACCAATACCACCCCCTCCCCGATACCCCCTCCCCGATATCACCCCCTCCCCGATATCACACCCTCCCCGATATCACCCCCTCCCCGATATCACCCCCTCCCCGAGATCACCCTCTCCCCAATAGCACCCCCTCCCCGATATCGCCCACTCTCCGGTAGCACCCCCTCCCCGATATCACCCCCACCCCGATATCACCACCACCCCGATATCAGCCCCACCCAGATATTACCCAGACCCTCCCGGTATCACCCCCCTCCCCGATATGACCCCCTCCCCGATATCTCTCGCACCACGATATCACACCCACCCAGATATTACCTCATCCCCGATATCACCCACTCCCCGAGATCACTCCCTCCCCGATAACACGCCCTCCCCGATATCACCCCTCCCCGCTATTACCCCCAACCCGATATCACCCCTTCCCATATATCACACCCACCCCGATATCACCCCCTACCCCGACATCACCCCCTCCCTGATATTACTCGTGCCCCGATATCACCCCCTCCCCGACATCACCCCCTCCTCGATATCACCCCCTCCCCGACATCACCGCCTCCCCGATAACACCGTCTCCCCGATATCACACCCTCCCCGATATCACCACCTCCCCGATATCACACGCACCCCGATATCACTTCCCCGCCGATATCACCCCCTCCCCGATATCACCCCCTGCCCGATATCATGCCCACCCCGATATCACACCCTCCCCGATATCGCCCCCACCCCGATATCACCCCCTCCCCGATATCATCCCCTCCCCGATATCACCCCCACCCCGATATCACCTCCACTCCAATATCAACCCACCCCGATGTCACTCGAACCCGATATCACCCCCACCCCGATATCACCCCCTCACCAATATCACCCCCTCCCCGATATAACCCCCCACCCCGACATCACCCCTCCCCGATATCACCCCACCGCGATATCACCCCCACCCCGACATCACCCCCACCCCGATATCACCCCCTCCCCAATATCGCCCCCTCCCCGGAATCACCCCACCCCGATATCACCACCACCCCGATCTCACCCCCTCCCCGATATCACCCCCACCTCGATATCACCCCCTCCCCGATATCATCCCCTCCCCGATATCACCCCCTCCCCGATATCACCCCTTCACCGATATCACCCCCATCCCGATATCACCCCCTCCCTGATATCACCGTTTCACCGATATCACACCCTCCCCGATATCACCCCCACACCGATATCACCACCTCCCCAATATCACCCCCTCCCCGATATCACCCACTCCCCGATAGCACCCCCTCCCCGATATCACCCCCACCCCGATATCAACCCCACCCCGATATCACCCCCACCCCGATATCACCACCACCCTCCCGGTATAATCCGCTCCCCGATATCACCCCCTCCCCGATATCTCCCCCACCACGATATCACACCTACCCAGATATTAACCCATCCCCGATTTCACCCACTCCCCGAGATCACTCCCTCCCCGATATCACGCCCTCCCCGATATCACCCCCTCCCCGCTACCACCCCCAACCCGATATCACCCCCTCGCGTATATCACACCCACCCCGATATCACCCCCTCCCCCGATATCACCCCCTCCCCGATATCACCCCTGCCCCGATATCACCCCCTCCCCGACATCACCCCCTCCTCGATTTCACCCCCTCCCCGATATCACCGCCTCCCCGATAACACCCCCTCCCGATATCACCCCCTCCCCGATACCACCCACTCCCCGATATCATCCCTCCCCGATATCACCCCCATCCCGTTATCACCCCCTCCCGATATCACCCCCTCCCCGATATCACCCCCTCCCGATATCACACCACCCCGATATCACCCACTCCCCGATATCACCCCTCCCCGATATCACCCCATGCCCGATATCACCCCATGCCCGATATCACCCCCACCCCGATTTCACCCACCGGCAGATGTTACTACTCTTGGATATCAACTCTGCCCCTCCCCCGGCGATCACTCCCGGCCGCCAAATGTCACCCCTCCAAACCGGAGATTACCCCCTTAAATATCCCCCCGTCTTATGTCAGTCCCCAGATATAACGACCCTCGATATTATCACCCTGATTAACACCCACAACCTCCGGATGCCCCCAGCAAGGTATCATTCTGTCCGATGACACACCCACCCCCCGAACCAGCCCAACATGGGCTGGTTTAGCTCAGTGGGCTAAATAGCTGGTTTGCAGTGCAGAACAATGCGAGTAGCGCGGACTCAATTCCCGTGCCGGCCTCGACAAACAGGCGCCGGACTATGGCGACTAGGGGCTTTTCACATTGACTTCAGTGAAATATACTTGTGCCAATAAGCGATTATTATTAATATATCACCCCCCCCCTCGGATATGAACCCAGCCTGGAATTGATGCCCCCCCCACCAAACATCACCGCAGAACGGATATCAGCACCCACCGGATATCACACAACCCCAGATACCACCCAACCCCACATATCACCCAACACCAGATATCGCCCAACCCCAGAGTTCACCCAACCCCAGATATCACCCAACCCCAGAGTTCACCCAACCCCAGATATCACCCAACCCCAGAAATCACCCAACCCCAGAGTTCACCCAACCCCAGATATCACCCAACCCCAGAGATCACCCAACCCCAGATATCACCCAACCCCAGTCATCACCCAACCTGAGAGATCACCCATCCCCAGAAATCACCGAACCCCAGAGATCACCCAACCCCAGAGATCACCCAACCGCAGAGATCACCCAATCCCCGATATCACCCAACCCCAGATATCACCCAACCCCAGAGATCACCCAACCCCAGATATCACCCAACCCCAGAGATCGCCCAACCCCAGATATCACCCAACCCCAGATATCACCCAACCCCAGATATCACCCAACCCCAGATATTACCCAACACCAGATATTACCCAACACCAGATATCACCCAATGCCAGAGATCACCCAACTCCAGATATCACTCAGCCCCAGATATCACCCAAGCCCAGATATCACCCAACCCCAGAGAGGAGTGAGTAGCCTGCGGGATTTGGAGACAACATCAGTCACTGAAACAAGTCCCTTTTCAAATGTCCTTTCGTTGAGATTGTCCTGAGGGCCAACACTTTTTATACTGCTTGGATTCCGTATAAAAGTGAACAGTAAATTATTCATCAGTCCAAGAGTTAGGTAACTAACTTTTAATCATTACACCCAATAATCACAGCGAATATGGAAGAACTAGCTGTTAAAATGGCTCAGATATTTTAATCAATGATTGCCAGAGACCCAACATTACATTTCTTTAAACTGGTAAAGTTCTGACGGATCTGGTGCTTTTTTCTTGAATTATTTAATTATTTTCTGTGAAGATTAATCACCTGTTAACATAGTTCATCCCAATAATCAGAGTGAACTTGAATTGATTGTTTGGTCCAATAAACAATTATCTCATTCATTCATTGCGAGGTTGAATTAAATCAGTGAACAGCTCATTATGTTAAAGTCCAACAAGCATTACACAGCTAATTATTATTTGTGCAACATTGAGAGAAAATACCAAATTAGTTTTCAGTCCATTAAACACAGCAAATAACTAAAAACATTTCATTGCATCTTTCACTGTGATTGTCAAAGGATTGTTCATTGCAATAATCACAGGCGTTTCTAATTATTGTTCAGACCATAATAATTAACTTCCCACAATAATATGTATTTGGAAATATTTTCCATGTCTATGATACCAGCAATTATATCTCAGGATTTAATTCCATTAATCATAGTTGTGCCATGACTGAATCGTGTGAGAATTCTCTCTGCCTGTTTCTACCAAAGAAAACTGAGCAATTCGGGCAGCACGGTAGCATAGTGGTGCCACTATGACGTCACAGTGCCAGGGTCCCAGGTTCGATTCCCGCTTCGGTCACTGTCTGTGCGGAGTCTGCACGTTCTCCCCGTGTCTGCGTGGGTTTCCTCCGGGTGCTCTGATTGTCTCCCACAGATGTGCAGGTTAGATGGATTGGACACGTTAAATTGCTCTTAGGTTGGATGGGGTTGCTGGGTTATGGGGATAGGGTGGAGGTGTGGGCTTGGGTAGGGTGCTCTTTCCAAGAGCCGGTGCAGACTCGATGGGCCGAATGGCCTCCTTCTGCACTGTGAATTCTATGATCTCTGAAATCTAATGATGGAAGGCAGGATGACATATATTACACCATCATGTTTGTACAACATTGATAGAAAGCATCACATTCGTTTTCAGTCCATTGAACACAGTAAATAATGAAAAACATTTAATTGCAACTTTGAAAGTGATTATTGAAGGATTGATTATTCCAGTAATCAGAGGCGTAAATTAATATTGTTCAGACAATAATCATAATAAGATTGTTCTTTCAAATAGAGTCAGTAATTCCTGACCTTCCTATAATAACACAATAAACTGAACATGCACATTTCTGCTCACAATTAACTAAACTGTGATTATCTTTCTATAGAATCATCATGCCAGGAACATAATTATTTTCCGTCCAATGATTAGCGAATATGTCTAGAAACCTTTATGCTTTTCACAATAATATGCATTTAGAAATGTCTATGAGTACCAGAAATTATCTTTCAGGTTTTAATTCCATTAGTTACTAGACATATCGCTGCTATGTGGTGGAATACATTGTGATCTCTCTGCCTGTTTCTACTGAAGACGTCCCAGCAATTTAAATAATGGAATCCGGGAAGTAATGGGCTGAGAAACAATTATATATTGTGTCACATATTTATTTAAATTATTGAGGTTATCTGACTGCTGGAACTGGATAACTACAAACTCCCGCTGGTGTTGTTGGGGAGACTGGTCCTTTTGGTTCCCTTCTGTATCCTCTAGTGTCTCTCCTCGGGAAAATACTGACTGTTTCACAATAAGAGAGTGATCAACCATTGTTTCCATTCATTATTTCTCAACTAGAGTCTGTTCCCCAGGTTTAACGGACTGATCGATGCCGAGGTCTAATGCGATGGTTAAGATTGGAGCTGGCGGATTGGAGGAGAATCAAACCCTGCCATGGCCTTGGTGATTTATTTCTCAGTATTACACAGCAGATCCATAGCCGTGATACCGATACTCTCCCAATTCTTCAGGATTCCTGATTTGAAGGCCGGCATGATAGCACAGTGGTTAGCACACTGGCTTCACAGCTCCGGGGTCCCAGGTTCGATTCCCGGCTTGTGTCACTGTCTGTGTGGAGTCTGCACGTTCCCCCCGTGTCTGCGTGGGTTTCCTCCGGGTGATCCGGTTTCCTTCCACAAGTCCCGAAAGACCTGTTGTGAGGTGAGTTGGACATTCTAAAATCTCCCTCTGTGTATCCGAACAGGTGCCGGAGTGTGGCGACTAGGGGATTTTCACAGTAACTTCATTGTAGTGTTAATGTGGGACTACTTGTGACAATACATATTTTTATTATTAATAAAGATTATTATTATCATATTAATAGTTGAACACATGATGCCTTCTCTTCTGCTGTCTGGCCCGGAACGTATGGGATTATCTCCTCCAGTCTCTCAGTCCCATTACCTCGTGTTAGTTGTTCAAGACAAACACTTGTAACATAGACTATTGATTGCGATTTTGGTCTCCGGACTCAGCAATACCTGATACAAATAGATAGAACAAAGAACAAGGCACAAATAAAAGTACAACATAGATAAGAGAGGAGGGGGAGTGGCGTTTTTGATTAGGGAGAACATTACGGCAGTACTTAGAGGGCATATATCCGAGGGTTCGCCCACTGAGTCTATATGGGTGGAACTGAAAAATAAGAAGGGAGAGATCACCTTGATAGGACTGTACTACAGGCCCCCAAATAGTCAGCGGGAAATTGAGGAGCAAATATGTAAGGAGATTACAGATAGCTGCAAGAAAAATAGGGTGGTAATAGTAGGGGACTTTAACTTTCCCAACATTGACTGGGACAGCCATAGCATTAGGACCTTGGATGGAGGGAAATTTGTTGAGTGTATTCAGGAGGAATTTCTCATTCAGCATGTGGATGGCCCGACTAGAGAGGGGGCAAAACTTGACCTCGTCTTGGGAAATAAAGAAGGGCAAGTGACAGAAGTGTTAGTGAGGGATCACTTTGGGACAAGTGACCATAGCTCCATTAGTTTTAAGATAGCTATGGAGAATGATAGGTCTGGCCCAAGAGTTAAAATTCTTAATTGGGGCAAGGCCAATTTTGATGGTCTCAGACAGGAACTTTCAGAGGTAGATTGGGGGAGACTGTTGGCAGGCAAAGGGACGGCTGGTAAATGGGAGGCTTTTAAAAATGTGTGAACCAGGGTTCAGATAAGCACATTCCCTTTAGAGTGAAGGGCAAGGCTGGTAGAAGTAGGGAACCCTGGATGACTCCAGATATTGAGACTCTGGTCAAAAAGAAGAAGGAGGCATATGACGTACATAAGCAACTGGGATCAAGTGGATCCCTTGAAGAGTATAAAGATTGTCGAAATAGAGTTAAGAGGGAAATCAGGAGGGCAAAAAGGGGACATGAAATTGCTTTGGCAAATAATGCAAAGGAGAATCCAAAGAGCTTCTACAGATACATAAAGGTAAAAAGAGTAACTAGGGACAGAGTAGGGCCTCTTAAGGATCACCAAGGACATTATGTGCAGAGCCACAAGAGTTGGGTGAGATCCTGAATGAATATTTCTCATCGGTATTCACGGTGGAGAAAGGCATGGATGTTAGGAAACTAAGGGAAATAAATAGTGATGTCTTGAGAAGTGTGCATATTACAGAGGAGGAGGTGCTGGAAGTCTTAAAGCGCATCAAGTTAGATAAATCCCCGGGACCTGGTGAAATGTAACCCAGGATGTTGTGGGAGGCTAGGGAGGAAATTGCGGGTCCCCTAACAGAGATATTTGACTCATCGGCAGCCACAGGTGAGGTGCCTGAAGATTGGAGAGTGGCGAATGTTGTGCCCTTGTTTAAGAAGGGCAGCAGGGAAAAGCCTTGGAACTACAGACCGGTGAGCCTAACGTCTGTAGTAGGTAAGTTGCTAGAAGGTCTTCTGAGAGACAGGATCTACAAGCATTTAGAGAGGCAAGGACTGATTCGGGGCAGTCAGCATGGCTTTGTGCGTGGAAAATCATGTCTCACAAATTTGATTGAGTTTTTTGAGGGGGTGACCAAGAAGGTAGATGAGGGCAGTGCAGTAGACGTTGTCTACATGGACTTTAGCAAAGCCTTTGACAAGGTACCGCATGGTAAGTTGTTGCAGAATGTGAAAGCTCACGGGATCCAGGGTGAGGTTGCCAATTGGATTCAAAATTGGCTGGACGACAGAAGACAGAGGGTGGTTGTAGAGGGTTGTTTTTCAAACTGGAGGCCTTTGACCAGTGGTGTGCCTCACGGATCGGTGCTGGGTCCACTGTTATTTGTGATTTATATTAATGATTTGGATGAGAATTTAGGAGGCATGGTTAGTAAGTTTGCAGATGACACCAAGATTGGTAGCACAGTGGATAGTGAAGAAGGTTATCTAGAGTTGCAATGGGATCTTGCTCAATTAGGCCAGTGGGCCGACGAATGGCAGATGGAGTTTAATTTAGATAAATGTGAGGTGATGCATTTTGGCAGTTCGAATCAGGCCAGGACCTACACAGTTAATGGTATGCGTTGGGGAGAGTTATAGAACAAAGTGATCTAGGAGTACAGGTTCATAGCTCCTTGAAGGTGGAGTCGCAGGTGGACAGGGTGGTGAAGAAGGCATTCGGCATGCTTGGTTTCATTGGTCAGAACATTGAATACAGGAGTTGGGACGTCTGGTTGAAGTTGTACAAGACATTGGTACGGCCACACTTGGAATACTGTGTGCAGTTCTGGTCACCCTATTATAGAAAGGATATTATTAAACTAGAAAGAGTGCAGAAAAGATTTACTAGGATGTTACCGGGACTTGATGGTTTGAGTGATAAGGAGAGGCTGGATAGACTGGGACTTTTTTCCCTGGAGCGTAGGAGGCTTAGGGGTGATCTTATAGAGGTCTATAAAATAATGAGGGGCATAGATAAGGTAGATAGTCAACATCTTTTCCCAAAGGTAGGGGAGTCTAAAACTAGAGGGCATAGGTTTAAGGTGAGCAGGGAGAGATTCAGAAGGGTAATTTCTTCACTCAGAGGGTAGTGAGTGTCTGGAATGTGCTGCCAGAGGTAGTAGTAGAGGCGGGTACAATTGTGTCTTTTAAAAAGCATTTAGATAGTTACATGGGTAAGATGGGTATAGAGGGTTATGGGCCAAATGCGGGCAACTGGGACTAGCTTAATGGTAAAAACTGGGCGGCATGGACTGGTTGGGCCGAAGGGCCTGTTTCCATGCTGTAAACTTCTATGATTCTATGATTCTATATTGGCCCTTCGGCCCTCAAGCCTGTGCTGAACTTGCTGCCCACCTGACCTATAATATTCTGCGCTTCCTGTGGTCCGTATCCCTGTATTCCCATTCTGTTCATGTGTTACTCATGTAATTCAGGTTCTATACAACTGCAGTAACTAATTCATTGAATGGGCAGAGGAGTAAGTAAACCTGAGAGCAGGGATTAGAATTTAACATTTATTTACAGTAAAAATCCAGCGCAGGACCATATAGTTAATTGTAACTTAATCTGATAATAATTTAAGTGATTATTTTGAATGAATTAACTAGTGCATAAATGTCACTCAGAGGGTGCAGTGCTCTAACTGTGAGATGTGGGAGAACCGTGACGCTTCCAGTGTTCCGGTCAACTGCGTCTGCAGCAGGTGTAGCCAATGGCAGCTCCACGCAGACCGCGTGGTTCGGTTCGAGCAGCAATTGGATGCACTGAGGAGCATACAGGTGGCGGAAAGCATCATAGGTAGACGTTCTGGAGGCGTGGTCACACCTAAGGTGCAGGCAGATAGTTCGGTGGATGACTGCTGTAACGGACAGGCAGTCAGCGCTGGAATCCCCTGTGGCTGTCCCCCTCTCTAATAGGTATACTGTGTTGGATACAGTTGGGGGATAGCATCTCAGGGGAAAACAACAGCAGCCAGAACAGTGGCACCACAGCTGGCTCTGTTACTCAGCAGGGGAGGGTAAAGTGCAGGAAAGCGATAGTTACAGGGACTCTATAGAAAGGGGCACAGATCGGCGCTTCTGTGGACAGGAAAGAGACTCCAGGTTGGTATGTTGTCTGCCTGGTGCCAGGGTCAAGGTTGTCTCTGAACGAACACAGGACGTCCTGAAGGGGGAGGGAGAACAGCCAGAGGTCTTAGTTCACATCGGTACTAACGACATCGGCAGGAAGAGCGATGAGGCCCTGCAGAAGGAGTTCAGGAAGTTAGACAGTAAGCTAAAAAGCAGGACCTCTCGGGTTGGAATCTCAGGATTACTCCCTGTGCCACGTGAGAGTGAGGCTAGAAACAAGAGGATAGTACAGCTAAACTCGTGGCTAAACTGGTGGTGTAGGAGGGAGGGTTTCAGATTTCTGGGCCATTGGGCGATATTCCGGGAAATGTGGGACCTGGACAAGAAGGGCGGGCAGCTTCTAAACTGGAGGGACATCACTATCCTCGCTGGGAGGCTTGTTAGTGTCACCCGGGAGAATTGAAACTAATATGAAAGGGAGTGGGAACCAGAGCGGTAGCTCAGCAGGTGTAATAACTGAAGGGGAAACGGAGAACACAAATACCTGAACAACATCACCCTCAGGCAGAGCAAAAAAGGTGCCGAGGGTGAGAAGGGAGGTGCTCAATGCAGCATTGAGGGTGGTGGACCTAAATGTGTGCAGTGTACGGAACAAGGTAAATTTGCATGTTGCGCACATTGAAATTGGCTGGTACGATGTTGTTGGAATCACAGAGACGTGGCTGCAAGGTGATCAGGGCTGGGATCAAAATGTGCAAGTGTTCTATCGAAAGGACAGGCAGATGGGCAAAGGAGGCGGGGCTCCATTGTGAGGAAGGAATGAAGTTAAATCGATAGCAAGGAGCGATATAGGATCAGAAGGCAGAGATTCCCTATGGACAGAGTTGAGGAATCGAATCGATAAAATGACTCTGATCGGACTTATTTGCAGGACTCGGAGCAGTAATCAAGAGGTGGAGCAAAAAATAAATCAGGAGATAGAAAAGGCATGTAAAAAAGGAAATATTACAATAATCATGGGGGACTTCAACATGCAGGAAAATCAGGTTGATCGTGGATCCCAAGAAATGGAATTTGTGGAATGAGATGTTTTTTTGGAGCAGTCTGTGACAGAGCCGACTGGGGAACAGGCAATTCTGGATTTGGTGATGTGTAATGAAGCAGACTTGATTAGGGAACTTAAGGTGAAGGAACCCGAAGGGAGCAGTGACCACAATATGATAGAATTTACCCTGCAGTTTGAGAGGGAGAAGCTGGAGTCAGATGTAACAGTATTACAATTAAATAGGGGTAACTACAAAGGCATGGGAGGAGCTGGCCAGAGTTGATTGGAAAAGGAGACGAGCAGGGAAGACAGTGGAACAGCAATGGCAGCAGTTTTGGGGGTTATTCGGGAGGAACAACAGAATTTCATCCCAAGGAGGAGGAAACATGCCAAGGGGAGGACAAGGAGTCCATGGCTCACGAGGGAAGTCAAGGAGAGCAGTAAATCAAAATAAAAAACATACAATGTGGCGCGGAATAGTGGGATGCCAGAAAATTGGGAGCCTTTAACAGCGAGCAGAGGAAAACTGAAACAGCAATAAAGGAGGAGCAGATGAAATTTGAGGACAAGCTAGCTAGTAATGTAAAAGAAGATAGGGAGATGTTCTTTTCAATATATAAAAGGTAAGAGAGAGACAAAAAAAGACATTGGACCACTGGAAAATGTGACTGGAGAAGTAACAATAGGTAACAAAGAAATGGCAGACGAACTGTATAGTTACTTTGCATCAGCCTTCACGGTGGAAGACACCAGTGGGATGCCAGAGCTCCAGGAGAGCCAGGGGGCAGAGGGGAGTGCCGTGGCCATCACTAAGGAGAAGGTTCTGCGGAAACTGAAAGGTCTGAAGGTGGATGAATGACCTGGACGGATGGACTACATCCCAGGGTTCTAAAAGAGATAGCTGAGGAGATTGTGGAGGCAGTGGTGGTGATCTTTCAGGAATCACTGGAGGCAGAAAGGGTCCCAGAGGACTGGAAAGTGGCTAATGTAGCACCGCTGGTTAAGAAGGGAGGGAGGCAGAAGACGGGAAATTATCGGCCGGTTAGCCTGACTTCGGTCATTGGTAAGATTTTAGATCCATTATTAAAGATGAGATTGCGGAGTACTTGGAAGTGCAGGATAAAATCGGACTGAGTCAGCACGGATTCGTCAAGGGGAGGTCATGTCTGACAAATCTGTTAGAGTTCTTTGAGGAAATAACAAGGAAGTTAGACAAGGGAGAACCAGTGGATGCGATTTATGTAGATTTCCAGAAGGCCTTTGACACAGTGCCGCATTCCAGTCTGTTCAATTGGTTAAGAGCCCAAGGTGTTCAGGGCAAGATCCTGGGATGGAAAAAGAATTGGCTGACTGGCAGAGGCAGAGAGCGGCATAAAGGGGTCTTTTTCAGGATGGCAGCCGGTGTCTCGTCGTGTACCTCAGGGGTCTGTGCTGGGACCACAACTTTCCACAATATATATTAATGATCCGGAAGAAGGAACTGTTGCTGAGTTTGCAGATGACACAAAGATCTGTCGCGGGACAGGTTGTATTGAGGAAGCGGTGGGGGTGGGGGGGCGGGGGAGGGGGGGGGGGCTGCAGAAGGACTCAGAGGCTGGGAGATTGTGCAAACAAGTGGAAGATGGAATACAATGTGGAAAAGTGTGAGGTTATGCGATTTGGAAGGAGGAATGGAGGAATTGACTATTCTCTAAATGTGGAAATGTTTCGGAAATCAGAAGCACAAAGGGACATGGGAGGCCTTGTTCACGATTCTCTTACGGTTAACGGGCAGGTTCAGTCGGCAGTTAGGAAGGCAATTGCAATGTTAACATTCATGTCGAGAGGGCGAGAGTACAAGAGCAGGGATGTATTTCTGAGGCTGTATAAGGCTCTGGTCAGACCCATTTGGAGTATTGTGAGCAGTTCTGGGCCCCGTATCTGAAGAAGGACATGCTTCCCTTGGAAAGGGTCCAGTGGAGGTTCAATAGAACGATCCCTGGAATGAAGAGCTTGTCGTATGAGGAATGGTTGAGGAATCTGGGTCTGTACTCGTGGAGTTTAGAAAGATGAGGGGGGATCTCATTGAAACTTCCAGGATGCTGTGAGTCCTGGATAAAGTGAACGTGGAGAGGATGTTTCCACTTGTAGGAAAAACTAGAATCAGAGGACACCATCTCAGACTAACGGGACGATGCTTTTAAACAGAGATGTGGTGTATTCAGCCAGAAGGTACTGAATCTGTGGAACTCTCTGTCACAGAAGGCTGTGGAGGCCAAATCACTGAGTGTCTTTAAGACAGAGACAGATAGGTTCTTGGTTAATAAGGAGATCAGGGGTTATGGGGAGAAGGTGAGAAGGTAGGAGAATGAGGGTGAGAAACATATCAGCCATGATTGGCGGAGCAGGCTCGCTGGGCCGAGTGACCAAGTTCAGCTCCTGTGTCTTATGGTGTTACGGCCGTAAATGTCCAACTCGGTTTGAAATATGGCTTTGGGTGTCAGCCTCCATTATTCTTACAGAAAATGAGGTAATGAAAGGACCTGAGGAACAAGCGGGAAATGACATTGAGGCAGAAGCTGAGCAGTGATTAAATTGAATGGTGGAGGAGGTGTGAGGGACCGTGTAGTCTCCCCATGTTGCCATTTGTTATCAGTTCCGGCTCTGCATTACTCCTGATGAATGTAGCTGCATGATCATATACTTCAGTTACATCTTTCCCACAGATATTTATATTGTTCATGGAAATAGTTCATTTACATCCAGATTATCCAAAACGTTATCATCTTAAATGTGTGGAACGAATCTCACATCATCGTCTTTTATTCCCAATAGCCCAGCCCCAGCCAATCCAATCATCCCGAAGGGAAAACTGCTTCTAAACGATCCACACAGCGAGTGGTTCTGATCTGGTTTGCACGGCCTGGGACACTGGTGCCGGCAGATACAACAGTGGTTTCACAGGGAATGGTCGGAGTGACAGAAATCAAATGTACGTCTCCAGGGAAAGGGTGGTGCAGTCGGATTGAATGATCTGCTCATCTACAGAGCCGCTGAGGTCAAACGGAATGAAATGAAACGGAATGAAATGAAATGAAAATCGCTTATTGTCACAAGTAGGCTTCAAATGAAGTTACTGTGAAAAGCCCCTAGTCGCCACATTCCGGCGCCTGGGTAGTGGGTGCCTGGAACTCGCTACCGGAGGAGGTGGTGGAAGCAGGGACAATAGTGACATTTTAGGGGCATCTTGACAAATACATGAATAGGATGGGAATAGAGGGATACGGACCCGGGAAGTGTAGAAGATTGTAGTTTAGTCGGGCAGCATGGTCGGCACGGGCTTGGAGGGTCGAAGGGCCTGTTCCTGTGCTGTACATTTCTTTGTTTGTTCTTTGTTCTTTGTTCGGGGAGGCTGGTACGGGAATTGAACCGTGTTGCTGGCCTGCCTTGGTCTGCTTTAAAAGCCAGCGATATATCCCAGTGTGCTAAACCAGCCCCAGGAATGAATGTCCTCCTTCGGCACTTCACGCATTTTAAAGGCTTTGGATGTGGTCTGGCTGTGAGATGATGGGACCAACACCTGCAGGTTCCCTCCAAGTTCCCCAGCACCGCGAGTATTCTCACTGTAATCCTTTCTAATCACCGTGTCCATGTGTGAACCCAGCGTCCGCTTTCGCTCACTGCTTACTTCACAGCATCAACTTCATTGTAAGTTCCAATCTGTCTGACCCTGGGCGCTGCCTGTGCTTTAATATTGAAAACATCTGTGTTGCTCCCAATAAAATCAGACGCACATTTAATCATTAGAGGGAGGTCTATCTTTTTTCCGGTTGCTTTACAATTATTGTTAAAAGCGGCTGTGCCACGTGTTTGCTTTCTGGCCTCTGACTGGGAAAGACAAGTTCTATTCCAGCTCTGCACAATAACTGACCTATCACACTCTGTCAGTTATTCACAACCTAAATGGTGCAATACTGCATGGAGGACATTTACTTCATCCAGGATCTGATTTTATAATTTAGGAACAAGTTTGTTTCCTCAGCAAATGTATTAATCGGGATTGTGTTTCCCACATGATACCCAGTTTCCCATATCTCCAAGAGCACTCCCTCACACTCTATCTCTCCCTTGCACTCTCTCCCTCCCTCACCCACACTCTCTCACACTATCCCTCTCTCACACTCTCTCCCTCGCTCACACACTTTCCCTCTCAACAATCCCTCCCACTCTCACACTCTCTCCCTCTCCCACACTGTCTCCCTCTCTCACAATCTCTCCCTCTCCCACACTGTCTCCCTCTCTCACACTGTCTCCCTCTCTCACACTCTCTCCCTCTGTCACACTGTCTCCCTCTCTCACACTCTCTCCCTCTCCCACACTGTCACCCACTCTCACACTCTCTCCCTCGCTCACACTCTCTCCCTCTCAATAATCCCTCCCTCTCTCACACTCTCTCCCTCTCCCACACTGTCTCCCACTCTCACACTCTCTCCCTCTCTAACACTCTCTCCCTCTCAACAATCCCTCCCACTCTCACACTCTCTCCCTCTCCCACACTGTCACCCACTCTCACAGTCTCTCCCTCTCTCACACTCCCTCCCTCGCTCACACTCCCTCCCTCTCTCAAACTCTCTCCCTCTCAACAATCCCTCCCTCTCTCACACTCTCTCCCTCTCCCACACTGTCTCCCTCTCTCACTCTCTCTCTCTCTCTCTCTCACACACTCCCTTCCTCTCTCACAGTGTCTCACACTCTCCCTCTCTCACACTCTCTCCCTCTCCCACACTGTCACCCACTCTCACACTCTCTCCCTTTCATACACTGCCTCCCACTCTCACACTCTCTCCCTCTCCCACGCTGCCTCCCACTCTCACACTCTCTCCCTCTCTCACACTCTCTCCCTCTCCCACACTGTCACCCACTCTCACACTCTCTCCCTCTCCCACACTGTCACCCACTCTCACACTGTCTCCCTCTCTCACACTCTCTCCCTCTCCCACACTGTCTCCCACTCTCACACTCTCTCCCTCTCCCACACTGCCTCCCACTCTCACACTCTCTCCCTCTCCCACACTGTCACCCACTCTCACACTCTCTCCCACTCTCACACTGTCTCCCTCGCTCACACTCTCTCCCTCTCCCACACTGTCACCCACTCTCACACTCTCTCCCTCTCCCACACTGTCTCCCTCTCTCACACTCTCTCCCTCTCCCACACTGTCACCCACTCTCACACACTCTCCCTCTCCCACACTGCCTCCCACTCACACACTCTCTCCCTCTCCCACACTGTCACCCACTCTCACACTCTCTCCCTCTCTCACACTGTCACCCCCTCTCACACTCTCTCCCTCTCTCACACTGTCTCCCTCTCTCACACTGTCTTCCTCTCCCACACTGCCTCCCACTCTCACACTGTCTCCCTCTCTCACACTCTCTCCCTCTCTCACACTCTCTCCCTCTCCCACACTGTCACCCACTCTCCCTCTCTCTCCCTCTCCCACACTGTCTCCCACTCTCACACTGTCTTCCTCTCCCACACTGTCACCCACTCTCACACTCTCTCCCTCTCCCACACTGCCTCCCACTCTCACACCCTCTCCCTCTCCCACACTGTCTCCCTCTCTCACACTCTCTCCCACTCTCACACTCTCTCCCTCTCCCACACTGTCACCCACTCTCACACTCTCTCCCTCTCCCACACTGTCTCCCTCTCACACACTCTCTCCCTCTCCCACACTGTCACCCACTCTCACACTCTCTCCCACACTGTCACCCACTCCCACACTCTCTCCCTCGCTCACACTCTCTCCCTCTCTCACACTGTCTCCCACTCTCACACTCTCTCCCTCTCTCACACTCTCTCCCTCTCCCACACTGTCTCCCACTCTCACACTCTTCCCCTCTCCCACACTGCCTCCCACTCTCACACCCTCTCCCTCTCCCACACTGTCTCCCTCTCTCACACTCTCTCCCACTCTCACAATCTCTCCCTCTCCCACATTGTCACCCACTCTCACACTCTCTCCCTCTCCCACACTGTCTCCCTCTCTCACACTCTCTCCCTCTCCCACACTGTCACCCACTCTCACACTCTCTCCCTCTCCCACACTGTCACCCACTCTCACACTCTCTCCCTCTCTCACACTCTCTCCCTCTCCCACACTCTCTCCCTCGCTCACACTCTCTCCCACTCTCACACTGTCTCCCACTCTCACACTCTCTCCCTCTCTCCCACACTGTCACCCACTCTCACACTGTCACCCACTCTCACACTCTCTCCCTCTCCCACACTGCCTCCCACTCTCACACTCTCTCCCTCTCTCACACTGTCTCCCACTCTCACACTGTCTCCCTCGCTCACACTCTCTCCCTCTCTCACACTGTCTCCCACTCTCACACTCTCTCCCTCTCTCACACTGTCTCCCACTCTCACACTCTCTCCCTCTCTCACACTGTCACCCACTCTCACACTCTCTCCCTCTCCCACACTGCCTCCCACTCTCACACTCTCTCCCTCTCTCACACTGTCTCCCACTCTCACACTCTCTCCCTCTCTCACACTCTCTCCCTCTCTCACACTCTCTCCCTCTCCCACACTCTCTCCCTCTCTCACACTGTCTCCCTCTCCCACACTGTCACCCACTCTCACACTCTCTCCCTCTCCCACACTGTCTCCCTCTCTCACGCTGTCTCCCTCTCTCACACTCTCTCCCTCTCTCACACTGCCTCCCACTCTCACACTGTCTCCCTCTCTCACACTCTCTCTCTCTCCCAGACTGTCTCCCTCACTCACACTCTCTCCCTCTCTCACACTGTCTTCCTCTCCCACACTGCCTCCCACTCTCACACTCTCTCCCTCTCCCACACTCTCTCCCTCTCCCACACTCTCTCCCTCGCTCACACTCTCTCCCACTCTCACACTGTCTCCCTCTCTCACACTCTGTCCCTCTCTCACACTCTCGCCCTCTCCCACACAGTCACCCACTCTCACACTCTCTCCCTCTCCCACACAGTCACCCTCTCTCACACTCTATCCCTCTCCCACACTGTCACCCACTCTCACACTCTCTCCCTCTCTCACACTCTCTCCCTCTCCCACACTGTCACCCTCTGTCACACTCTCTCCCTCTCCCACACTGTCACCCACTCTCACACTCTCTCCCTCTCCCACACTGCCACCCACTCTCACACTGTCTCCCTCCCTGACACTCTCTCCCTCTCCCACACTGTCTCCCTCTCTCACACTGTCCCCCTCTCACACTCTCTCCCTCCCCCACACTACCTCCCACTCTCACAGTCTCTCCCTCTCTCACACTCTCTCCCTCTCCCACACTGTCTCCCTCTCTCACACTGTCTCCCTCTCTGACACTCTCTCCCTCTCCCACACTGTCTCCCTCTCTCACACTCTGTCCCCCTCGCACAATCTCTCCCTCTCCCACACTACCTACCACTCTCACAGTCTCTCCAACTCTCACACTCTCTCCCTCTCCCACACTGTCTCCCTCTCTCACACTCTCTCCCTCGCTCACACTCTCTCCCTCTCAACAATCCCTCACACTCTCTCCCTCTCCCACACTGCCTCCCACTCTCACACAACTCCCTCTCTCACACTCTCTCCCTCTCCCACACTGTCTCCCTCTCTCACACTCTCTCCCTCTCTCACACTCTCTTCCTCTCCCACACTGTCTCCCTCTCTCACACTCTCTCCCTCTCTCACACTGTCTCCCTCTCTGACACTTTCTCCCTCTATCACATTCTGTCCCCCTCTCACACTCCCTCCCTCTCTCACAGTGTCTCACTCTCTCCCTCTCTCACACTCTCTCCCTCTCTCACACTCTCTCCCTCTCTCCCACTCTCTCCCTCTTCCACACTGTCTCCCTCTCTCACACTCTCTCCCTCTCTCACACTCTCTCCCTCTCTCCCTCTCTCACACTCTCTCCCTCTCCCACACTGTCTCCCTCTCTGACACTCTCTCCCTCTCTCAAACTGTCTCCCTCTCTGACACTCTCTCCCTCTATCACATTCTGTCCCCCTCTCACACTCCCTCCCTCTCTCGCAGTGCCTCACTCTCTCACACTCTCTCACTCTCTCACCCTCCCTCTCTCACCCTCCCTCTCTCACACTTTCTCCCTCTCTCACACTCTCTCCCCCTCTCCCCTTTCGCATTCTCTCTTTTGTACTCCCTCCCTCTCTCACACTCTCTCCCACTCTCACAATCTCTCCCTCTCCCACATTGTCACCCACTCTCACACTCTCTCCCTCTCCCACACTGTCTCCCTCTCTCACACTCTCTCCCTCTCCCACACTGTCACCCACTCTCACACTCTCTCCCTCTCCCACACTGTCACCCACTCTCACACTCTCTCCCTCTCTCACACTCTCTCCCTCTCCCACACTCTCTCCCTCGCTCACACTCTCGCCCTCTCTCACACTGTCTCCCACTCTCACACTCTCTCCCTCTCTCCCACACTGTCACCCACTCTCACACTGTCACCCACTCTTACACTCTCTCCCTCTCCCACACTGCCTCCCACTCTCACACTCTCTCCCTCTCTCACACTGTCTCCCACTCTCACACTCTGTCCCTCGCTCACACTCTCTCCCTCTCTCACACTGTCTCCCACTCTCACACTCTCTCCCTCTCTCACACTGTCTCCCACTCTCACACTCTCTCCCTCTCTCACACTGTCACCCACTCTCACACTCTCTCCCTCTCCCACACTGCCTCCCACTCTCACACTCTCTCCCTCTCTCACACTGTCTCCCACTCTCACACTCTCTCCCTCTCTCACACTCTCTCCCTCTTTCACACTCTCTCCCTCTCCCACACTCTCTCCCTCTCTCACACTGTCTCCCTCTCCCACACTGTCACCCACTCTCACACTCTCTCCCTCTCCCACACTGTCTCCCTCTCTCACGCTGTCTCCCTCTCTCACACTCTCTCCCTCTCTCACACTGCCTCCCACTCTCACACTGTCTCCCTCTCTCACACTCTCTCTCTCTCCCAGACTGTCTCCCTCTCTCACACTCTCTCCCTCTCTCACACTGTCTTCCTCTCCCACACTGCCTCCCACTCTCACACTCTCTCCCTCTCCCACACTGTCTCCCTCTCTCACACTCTGTCCCTCTCTCACACTCTCGCCCTCTCCCACACAGTCACCCACTCTCACACTCTCTCCCTCTCCCACACAGTCACCCTCTCTCACACTCTATCCCTCTCCCACACTGTCACCCACTCTCACACTCTCTCCCTCTCTCACACTCTCTCCCTCTCCCACACTGTCACCCTCTGTCACACTCTCTCCCTCTCCCACACTGTCACCCACTCTCACACTCTCTCCCTCTCCCACACTGCCACCCACTCTCACACTGTCTCCCTCTCTGACACTCTCTCCCTCTCCCACACTGTCTCCCTCTCTCACACTGTCCCCCTCTCACACTCTCTCCCTCCCCCACACTACCTCCCACTCTCACAGTCTCTCTCTCTCTCACACTCTCTCCCTCTCCCACACTGTCTCCCTCTCTCACACTGTCTCCCTCTCTGACACTCTCTCCCTCTCCCACACTGTCTCCCTCTCTCACACTCTGTCCCCCTCGCACAATCTCTCCCTCTCCCACACTACCTACCACTCTCACAGTCTCTCCAACTCTCACACTCTCTCCCTCTCCCACACTGTCTCCCTCTCTCACACTCTCTCCCTCGCTCACACTCTCTCCCTCTCAACAATCCCTCACACTCTCTCCCTCTCCCACACTGCCTCCCACTCTCACACTCTCTCCCTCTCTCACACTCTCTCCCTCTCCCACACTGTCTCCCTCTCTCACACTCTCTCCCTCTCTCACACTCTCTCCCTCTCCCACACTGTCTCCCTCTCTCACACTCTCTCCCTCTCCCACACTGTCTCCCTCTCTCACACTTTCTCCCTCTATCACATTCTGTCCCCCTCTCACACTCCCTCCCTCTCTCACAGTGTCTCACTCTCTCCCTCTCTCACACTCTCTCCCTCTCTCACACTCTCTCCCTCTCTCCCACTCTCTCCATCTTCCACACTGTCTCCCTCTCTCACACTCTCTCCCTCTCTCACACTCTCTCCCTCTCTCCCTCTCTCACACTCTCTCCCTCTCCCACACTGTCTCCCTCTCTGACACTCTCTCCCTCTCTCAAACTGTCTCCCTCTCTGACACTCTCTCCCTCTATCACATTCTGTCCCCCTCTCACACTCCCTCCCTCTCTCGCAGTGCCTCACTCTCTCACACTCTCTCACTCTCTCACCCTCCCTCTCTCACCCTCCCTCTCTCACACTTTCTCCCTCTCTCACACTCTCTCCCCCTCTCCCCTTTCGCATTCTCTCTTTTGTACTCCCTCCCTCTCGAGCACTCTCACCCTCTCTCACACTCTCCCCCTCACTTTCTCTCCCTCTGACACATTCTCTACCTCAGTCACCCTCCCGATCTCCCACTGTCTCCCACTTTGTCTCCTGTCAGACTCTCTCCCTCTCTCACACTCTCTCCCTGTCTAACACAATCTACCTGTCTCACTCACTCTCCCTTCCTCACACTCTCTCCCTCTCTCACCCTCCATCTCTCACAATCCCTCCATCTCTCACACTCCCTCTCTCAAATTCCTGCCTCTCACATACTTTCTTCTTCATAGATACTCACTCCCACTCTCCCACTCTCTCTAGCAGATTTCCCTTGTCTCACACTTACCCCTCTCTCACATTCTGTCCCTCTCTCTCACTCTCACCCCCCCCTCTCTCTCTCTGCATCATGCCTCCCTCCCTCCCTCTCTCACATATCCGTTAGACACTTTCACACTCTGTCCCGCTCTCTCTCCATCCCTATATCTCTCTCCCTCCATGCCTCCCTCCCTCTCACAAAACTCCCTCAATGACACTTTCTCTCACACTCTTTCTCTCTCTCACACTTTGTCCCTCTCTCACACTTTCTCACTCTTTCTCTCTCTCACACTTTGTCCCTCTCTGACACTTTCTCTCAATCTCTATCCCTCTCTCACACTTTCTCTCACACACTTTCCCTCTCTCACACTTTCTCTCACTCTCTTTCCCTCTCTCACAGTTTTTCTCACTCTCTTTCCCTCTCTCACAATTTCTCTCACTCTCTTTCTCTCTCTCACAATTTCTCTCACAATCTTTCCCTCTCTCACACTTTCCCTCTCTCACACTTTTTCACACTCTCATTCCCTCTCTCACAATTTCTCTCACTCTCTTTCCCTCTCTCACAATTTCTCTCACACTCTTTCTCTCTCTCACACGTTCTCTCACATTCTTTCCCTCTCTCACACTTTCCCTCTCTCACACTTTTTCTCACTCTCTTTCCCTCTCTCACAATGTCTCTGACTCTATTTCACTCTCTCACACTTTGTCTTAAACTCTTTCCCTCTCTCACACTTTCTCTCATACTCTTTCCCTCTCTCACACTTTCCCTCTCTCACACTTTTTCTCACTCTCTTTCCCTCTCTCACAATGTATCTGACTCTATTTCACTCTCTCACACTTTGTCTTAAACTCTTTCCCTCTCTCACACTTTCTCTCATACTCTTTCCCTCTCTCACACTTTCCGTCTCTCACACTTTCTCTCACACTTTCCCTCTCTCACACTTTCTCTCACACTCTTTCCCTCTCTCACACTTTCTCTCACACTCTTTCCCTCTCTCACACTTTCTCTCACACTCTTTCCCTCTATCACACTTTCTCTCACTCTCTTTCCCTCTCTCACACTTTCTCTCACACTCTTTCCCTCTCTCACACTTTCGCTCATACTCTTTCCCTCTATCACATTTTCTCTCACACTCATTCCCTCTCTCACACTTTCTCTCACACTCTTTCCCTCTATCACACTTTCTCTCACTCTCTTTCCCTCTCTCACACTTTCCCTCACTATCGTTCCCTCTCCCGCTCCCTCAGTCACTCAGTCGCTCTCTCCTGTACTTATGTCTAAGATTATGTGAGTATTTAATACACCATCCTTCTCACCCAATCTGCCTCCCTCAGCCACTCACCCTCTCCACTTTCTGCTTCCCTTTCTCTCAGACAATCCACCTCCTTCTCCCGTTTTATCCTTTATTTCTCCACCCTCTTTCTCTCCCAATATCTCTCCTCACACCCTCTTTCTCTCTCACCCTGTCTTCTATCAGCACATCTCACACACCAGTTCTCTCTTCCTCCACATCTCACCCCGCCTCTCTCCCAGTTGGAGTGTGTGTATCAGATGGAGGCCGGTGTCAGTTAGAGACGGGGTACTAGTTTTCACTGCTGACTATGTATTAATGCTGCTCTCTGAGGTGATGAGTTTGTTGCTGCTGCAGCCTCTGAGTTTTCTGAGGTTCGAATGATGCTAAATATTTTCTTAGTTTGAGGGGCTGAATCAGATTTAGATTTGGGATCACATACTTTGCGCTTTAAATAGTTCCAGATTTTGGAGACATTGAAATGTTCTACTTATGCTCAAACAGAAACTACTGAAATAAAATAAAGGAATGGTCACAGTTACAGAGACAGCTACACCCCAGAGTGCAGTGGAACCACCCAGAGAAACACACTGACAATTGGAACTGAATCACTGAGTGGTCCCAGTTACAGAGGCAGCTACATCCCAGAGTGCAGTAGAACTACCCAGAGAAACACACTGACAATTGGAACTGAATCACTGAATGGTCACAGTTACAGAGGCAGCTACACCCCAGAGTGCAGTGGACCCACCCAGAGAAACACACTGACAATTGGAACTGAATCACTGAATGGTCACAGTTACAGAGACAGCTACACCCCAGAGTGCAGTGGACCCACCCAGAGAAACACACTGACAATTGGAACTGAATCACTGAATGGTCACAGTTACAGAGGCAGCTACACCCCAGAGTGCAATGGAACCACCCAGAGAAACACACTGACAATTGGAACTGAATCACTGAATGGTCACAGTTACAGAGGCAGCTACACCCCAGAGTGCAGTGGAACCACCCAGAGAAACACACTGACAATTGGAACTGAATCACTGAATGGTCACAGTTACAGAGGCAGCTACACCCCAGAGTGCAGTGGAACCACCCAGAGAAACACACTGACAATTGGAACTGAATCATTGAATGGTCACAGTTATAGAGACAGCTACGCCCCAGAGTGCAGTGGACCCACCCAGAGAAACACACTGACAATTGGAACTGAATCACTGAGTGGTCACAGTTACAGAGGCAGCTACATCCCAGAGTGCAGTAGAACCACCCAGAGAAACACACTGACAATTGGAACTGAATCACTGAATGGTCACAGTTACAGAGGCAGCTACAGCCGAGAGTGCAGTGGACCCACCCAGAGAAACACACTGACAATTGGAACTGAATCACTGAATGGTCACAGTTACAGAGGCAGCTACACCCCAGGGAGCAGTGGACCCACCCAGCGAAACACACTGACAATTGGAACGGAATCACTGAATGGTCACCGTCACAGAGACAACTACACCCCAGAGTGCAGTGGAACCACCCAGAGAAACACACTGTAAATTAGAACTGAATCACTGAATGGTCACAGTTACAGAGGCAGCTACACCCTAGAGTGCAGTGGACCCACCCAGAGAAACACACTGACAATTGGAACTGAATCTCTGAATGGTCACAGTTAGAGAGACAGCTACAACCCAGAGTGCAGTGGAACCATCCAGAGAAACACACTGACAATTGGAACTGAATCACTGAATGGTCACAGTGGAGTGAAGGTTATCACTGAAACAATCTGAGATGTGGAGATGGGACTGATGGTGTCTGAGTGGACGGCATCCTTTCTGTTAATGTTAGTTGAACAATGTGATCAACACCGTCCGGTGTTTGCAAAGAGGTCACTCACTCAGAAAAATAATATTTTCTTTCACTGAACACAATATCGTAATCTGTTTGTTCACATCTTGAAAAATAAGTTAAACGATGTCACAACCTCAATTTCCCTGAGGCGGTTCCACAGGGTATTAATTAAAAGCTTGGAGAATATTTAACCTCAGAGTTTTAGACAGAGAGATTGCCAATCGCAGGAAGGGACACATCACTTCACACTGAAAATGCATCGTCCAATTGATATTGCTGAGAAAGTATTCTACCCAATCCTGGCTATTGTTGGTGTTCCTGGTAAGTGACTGTCACCATTGAAGTTGTGTAAATCTGTGTGTGAGCGGCTCTCTGATTTTAAACTGCAACTGAAAATATCTGATCCTGATCTCTTGCTCACTGTGAAATAGACACCTGGTCAACGATATAATTGTCAAATGTATTCAAGCCTGTCAATGGTTTGAATCCCTTTCATCAACTCACAATAAACCTCTGTTTGTAACTCACTGGATCTCTGACCGGGGAAGTTATTATATTGAGTGGAATCTTGTATAATGTTAGATTGGATCTCAGTAAAGGCAATCTCTCTGAAGGGAGGTTTAGGAGGAGAAAGAATTAAATCACACTGAGTGTGGGTATCTGTCAGTGTAGAATTGTACTGACTGTGGGTCACTATCCAGAGTGGAATATCTGACAGCGGTGAACAAGGATTACTGGAAGTGTCTGTCAGTGTGGAATTGTACTGACTGTGGGTCACTATCAGAGTGGAATATCTGACAGCGGTGAACAAGGATTACTGGAAGTATCTGTCAGTGTAGAATTGTACTGAGTGTGGGTCACTATCAGAGTGGAATATCTGACAGCGGTGAACAAGGATTACTGGAAGTATCTGTCAGTGTGGAATTGTACTGAGTGTGGATCACTAACCAGAGTGGAATATCTGACAGCGGTGAACAAGGATTACTGGAAGTATCTGTCAGTGTAGAATTGTACTGACTGTGGGTCCCACACCAGTGTGGAATATCTGACAGCAGTGAAGAAGGATTACTGGAAATGTCTGTCAGTGTAGAATTGTACTGACTGTGGGTCTCTCACCAGAGTGGAATATCTGATTCAATTATCTATCTATTACTGGGACTATCTGTCCGTGTAGAATTGTATTGTGTGTGGGTCAGTAACTGGACTGAAATTAGTTGGTTCTGTTTTGAAATGATGTATTTTATTGGTGAGGGGTCGCTCCATTCTGTGCAGTTCTCTCTGTGAGTTTTAACTTTGGAATAGGTTGAAAACAGGAAGAGTTTGGATGTGTTTTGAAGATGTTTGATATTTATTGTATGAAGTGCAATGTCTCTATCTCTGTTTTCTATTGACCTTCTCTAACAGGAACAGATATCACCCACACTCTAATGTTTCATAAAACCCACAGCAGTGCAGTATTCCACTAGGTTTTGTGATATTTTCCCATTCCTATTCATCCTGAAATGAACTCACATGTTTGATCAATTTTTATGGGTGTTTTTAAACTGTCTTTCTGCTTCACACGATTTGTGAATCTATTCACCTGAGTTAGGTAAATTGGCCAATGATAAATTGCCCTTTATGTCCAAATTGCCCTTGGTGTTGGGTGAAGGTGTTGAGTTTGGGTAGGGTGCTCTTTCCAAGAGCCGGTGCAGACTCAAAGGGCCGAATGGCCTCCTTCTGCACTGTAAATTCAATGATAATCTATGATTAATCTAGGACAAAGGTTCGGCACAACATCGTGGGCCGAAGGGCCTGTTCTGTGCTGTATTTTCTATGTTCTATGTAAGCCAGAAACCCCTCCAGTCCATTCACACACTTGTTTTCCAAGGAGCGATTGGGGACTTATTGTTCTGATCAAAATGCAGCAGCGGACACTGATCTGTCGGGACATTAATGTCCCATCGAAATACCCACTTTGCAAATTCATAATTAATGATAAATGTGTGCCTGTAATTAGTTGTATTCTGCCTCTGTATTCACTATCACTCTCAATTTGATTCTGTCTGTAAATTGTGTAATTATCATTCTGCTTCCCGATCCCATACTGTTGATGGGAATGGTGAAGGAGAGTGATCCCAGTGCTGATCCTTGTGGAACACCACTTCCCACCTTCCACCAATCAGCCTAAATCCCTTTAACTCCTCTCCCTGTTTTCTATGTGTGTCGCCAGCATGTGTCCATCCTGCTGCTGTGTCCCCTAACTCCACTGGCTCTGAGATTACCCATCAGTCTGTAATGTCGGATCTTACTGACGGCCTTTAGAAAAATCAAATTGTTTAACATCCATCATACTACTCAGATCTATTATTTCTGGTAGTTATTGAAATAATTGGATGAAATGTGTCAGGAATAATGTTGACTTTGGAATATGTGCCGACTATTTAGTATACTCTGTGTTACTGGATTTCTTTTAACTCAGACTTCTAATTCAATGCTTCCAACTGTTGACATTGTGACTGGAAGATGTGATTATATTCTGTTCTAAATTCAAGAATAACAGAGACCTACTTCTGCTTTTCAATTCTTTGGTAATTATTCTGATGTTGATCAGTGAATAGATAATATTGTCTCTGCTGTTTCTGTCTATTTTATGAATATTTGTTGTGAAATCCATCCGCCTCCAGTAATCTCCCTCTACCTGGACCCCGCCCTCTGGCCTCCTATCAGCTCTTGATCTTTTCATTGAGATCTGTCAGTGCGACATCGACCATCTCAATTTCTCTGTGCCTCTCACCAACTCTATCCTGACTCACTCTAAACTTGCCCCAATCCTCTCTCTGATATCCAACCCTGGCCTGGTGATCTAAGCTGCTCACAAGGGTGGTGTCATTATTGTCTGGTGTCCTGACCTCTTCCTCACAGAGGCTGACCGTCCGCTCTCAGGCCCATCCTGGTACCTCCCCCTGGACCAGCAGCACACCACCAAACATCATGATATTGTTTCCAGGGCTTTCACTGACCTCGTTGACTCTGGATATCTTCTGTCCACAGCCTCGGTCATCATAGTCCCACAACCCCACACATCCTGCATCAACCTCCCGCTTCCACCTCCGTCCCAAAATCCACAAACAGGAAAGTCCCAGTGCACCCATTATTTCGGCCTGTTCCAGCCCCTCCAAGATCATTTCTTCCCATCTTGATTCCATCCACTTTACCCTGTTCTGCCCCTTCCCAAAGACATTGGTGTCACAGTGACACAGTCGTTTGCACTGCTGCCTCACAGCAGCAGGGTCCCCGGATCAATTCCCACCTTGGGTGACTGTCTGTGTGGAGACTGTACTTTTTCTCCCTGTCTGTGTGGGTTTCCTCCGGGTCTCCGGTTACCTCCCACAGTCCAGGTTAGGTGGATTGACCATGGTAAATTACTCAGGTGTCCAAAAAGAGGTGTAGGTTAGATTAAGGGGTTAATGAGATAGGCGGGGGAGTGAGCTTGGTTGAGGCACTCTTTCAGAGGTTTGGTACAGACTTACTGGGCCGAATGACCTCCTTCTGCACTGTGGGAATTCTATGATTCCTGATTCCTCTGGTGTCGTAAACAAGGTCCATTTCCCTGGCCCTAACCGCCTAATCTTCACAATGGACGTCCAATCCCTCTGCACCTCCGTTCCCCAACACGAGGCTTGTGTTCAGATCCTCATACCCTGCTTCCTGTAAAGACTGCATCTCATTCTCCCACTTTCTCCGCCTCCATCGCCTCTGTTCTGATGCTGGCGTCTTCGAAAATAGCCCCCCTGGCATGTCTGCCTTTTCCTTAACCTGGCTGTCCCCACCAACTTCCTTTGTTAACAGGCCTCGCAATCGTGTTCAATTCACTTCTCACAGCTCTGTCCTCACATATCCCCCTCCCTCCCGGAAACATGATAGGGTTCCCCTCCTCACTTTCCACACCATTAGCCTCCCCGTTGAAAGGAAAATCCTCCTCCATTTCTGCCAACTCCAGCATGATGTCACCACCAAACACATCTTCACCTCTCTCCAACCACCCCCCTCAATGTCTGCATTCCTCAGGTACGGCTCCCTCCCCCTTGTCTACTTCCCCCTCACACCCCACACCCCTTTCCCTTCCCCCAGCACCTTCCCCTGCAATCACAGATGGTGCAACAACTGTCCCTTTACCTCCTCCCATCTCCCGGTTCTCAGCAGCAAACTCTCCTTTCTGGGGAAGCAGCGTTTCACTTCTGTGCCTTCAGTTTGTTCTCCTGTATTCGCTGCTGCCAATACCGTCTCCTCTGCATTGGGGGGGGACTAAACGCAGACTGGGAGACTGCTTTGAGGAACACCTTCACTCAGCCCACAGCATGGCCCCAGCCTTCCTGTTGTGGCCATGTTAACTCAGCACCTTGCTCTCAGGCCCACATGTCTGTCCTTGGCCTGCTGCCAGAATGCAGTGAAGCCCAACGCAAGCTGGAGGAGCAACATCTCATCGTCCAATTCGGATGTTCGGTCCCGCAGGACGTAACTTTAATTTCAACAACTTAAGTCTGGGAACTTTCTCCTCCATCTTAACGCTCTTGTTTTGGAATGTTCCTACTTTTTTGTCGAATGCAATGAGTCCGAATCTGGAGAGAGTCTATTCCGGCCAAGTGAACCCTGGGGAATGTCCAATGCCGGAGCGGGAATACTCCTGAGAAAAGCTTGGCAGGGATTCTTTCCAAACAGTGAGAGGATGGATTCCTGGGAACAGTGATGTTGGGATGTTCGAGACATGGCAATGGGGGATTCCCGGGAGCGGGTGCTTTACGAATGACTAAACCTGGGAGGGATGATCCCTCGGGATGTTCTGGAGAATGGATAGACTCTATTCTGGACAGGCTGGGCTGCACGGTAGCACACTGGTTGGCACAGTTGATTCACAGCTCCAGGGTCCCAGGTTCGATTCCCGGCTTGGGTCACTGTCTGTGCGGAGTCTGCACTTTCTCACCCGTGTCTGTGTGGGTTTCCTCCGGGTGCTCCAGTTTCCTCCCACAGTCCAAAGATGTGCGGGTTCGGTGGATTGGCCAAGATAAATTGTGTTTAGTTTCCAAACAATTTTGATGGGGTCACTGGGTTATGGGGATGGGGTGGGCTGAACTGGTTTTCTCTTTCCAAGGGCCGGTGCAGACTCGATGGGCCGAATGGCCTCCTTTTGCACTGAGCATTCTGTATTTCTATTTCTCCCATGGTTATGAAGTGGGAAGGTCCCGCGTTTGTTTTATTTTTTTCCATTGATCGTGGCGTATTCAAATAAACCAGGGGTGGGGTTCAACCCCATCAGAAATCCAGTCCAGGGAACGGTCCAATCCGGGGTGTGGTCCAATAATTGAGCTGGGGTGACAATCTCTGGTATGTTTGTATCCGGTTTGGGAAACCTGGCCGGCCTGAGTGAATCCTGTAAATCAGACTAAATGAGAAATGTAACCTCCGCAAAGGTCTCTGAATTATAAACATTTTCCTACCACTGCCATCAAACTGACAGGGCTGCAATTCACACTTTCCCCCCATTCCCCACCTTTAACACTGGAGTTACATTTCCTACTCCCCTCTCTGCAATGTTAATCTCTGTGCCCACTCCTCTCCCCACACCCCCACCCACCCACTGCCCATTATATTGATGCTGCAATTGTGTCCTGGTTCAGACACGGAGATTCATTACCCAGTAATTTCCCGCGTCTCTCCTTTCTCTCTCTGACAGTTAATATACTGGGAATTGTGATTCTGTGTCGGGGGAAGTGTGGCCTCTCTACCTGCACCACTCGCTACCTGGTGGCCATGGCAACGGCGGATCTGCTGTTTATTATCACTAACCCCATACTGAACAGGATCCATGTTTATTATTTCCCCCGGAATTTCCTGGATCTCACCCCTGTGTGTAGTGTTAACTCTGTCCTGCTCACTGCAGCCACGGACTGTTCTGTCTGGTTCACCCTCACTTTCTCCTTTGATCGATTTGTGGCCATTCGCTGCCAGAAACTGAAAAGTAAATATTGCACCGGGAAAACTGCGGCTGTGGTTCTGTCCACAAGCGGCCTCCTGCTCTGTGTGAAAAACATCCCCGGGTACTTTATATTGGAACCTGGGGGGATAATCGACAATGTCCAGTGGTTCTGCGTCACAAAGAGCAGCGTTCTCACTGACCCGCGATGGGGTGGGTATCGCTGGTTTGATCAGGTTGTAACCCCATTGGTGCCGTTCTTCTCAATCCTGTTGACCAACGCTCTGACAGTCAGACACATTTTACTCAGCAGTCGGGTCCGGAAGGCACTGAGGGCCCAGAGCCAGGGAGACAATCGCAGCGACCCAGAGATGGAGAGCAGAAGGAAGTCAATGATTTTACTCTTCAGCATCTCCGGAACGTTCATCCTCCTCTGGACCGTGTCTGTTATTAAATTTTTCTATATGGATGTGAGAGGATTATATTACATCACCATTCCTCAATATAATTTACAACAAGTCGGATATATGCTGCAGGATTTAAATTGCTGCACAAACACATTTATTTATGTGGTGACTCAGTCCAGGTTCAGGGAGCAGATCAAGGTCGGGGTGAAATATCCGGTCACATCAATTATTAAATTAATGAGAAAATAAAACTGACTGAAAACCCCTCAGCCAATCAGGAGCTCCAGCCGCTGACTGACAGTCTCTCAGCCAATCAGGAGCTCCAGCCGCTGACTGACAGCCTCTCAGCCAATCAGGAGCTCCAGCCGCTGACTGACAGCCTCTCAGCCAATCAGGAGATCCAGCCGCTGACTGACAGCCTCTCAGCCAATCAGGAGCTCCAGCCGCTGCAGACAGCCTCTCAGCCAATCAGAAGTTCCAACCGCTGACTGACAGCCTCTCAGCCAATCAGGAGATCCAGCCGCTGACTGACAGCCTCTCAGCCAATCAGGAGCTCCAGCCGCTGCAGACAGCCTCTCAGCCAATCAGGAGCTCCAGCCGCTGACTGACAGCCTCTCAGCCAATCAGGAGCCCCAACCGCTGACTGACAGTCTCTCAGCCAATCAGGAGCCCCAACCGCTGACTGACAGCCTCTCAGCCAATCAGGAGCTCCAGCCGCTGACTGACAGCCTCTCAGCCAATCAGGAGCTCCAGCCGCTGACTGACAGCCTCTCAGCCAATCAGGAGCCCCAACCGCTGACTGACAGCCTCTCAGCCAATCAGGAGCTCCAGCCGCTGACTGACAGTCTCTCAGCCAATCAGGAGCTCCAGCCGCTGACTGACAGCCTCTCAGCCAATCAGGAGCCCCAACCGCTGACTGTCAGCCAATCAGGAGATCCAGCCGCTGACTGACAGCCTCTCAGCCAATCAGGAGCTCCAGCCGCTGACTGACAGCCTCTCAGCCAATCAGGAGCTCTAGCCGCTGACTGACAGTCTCTCAGCCAATCAGGAGCTCCAGCCGCTGACTGACAGCCTCTCAGCCAATCAGGAGCTCCAGCCGCTAACTGACAGCCTCTCAGCCAATCAGGAGCTCCAGCCGCTGACTGACAGTCTCTCAGCCAATCAGGAGCTCCAGCCGCTGACTGACAGTCTCTCAGCCAATCAGGAGCTCCAGCCGCTGACTGACAGTCTCTCAGCCAATCAGGAGCCCCAACCGCTGACTGACAGCCTCTCAGCCAATCAGGAGCTCCAGCCGCTGACTGACAGCCTCTCAGCCAATCAGGAGCTCCAGTCGCTGACTGGCAGTCTCTCAGCCAATCAGGAGCTACAACCGCTGACTGACAGCCTCTCTGCCAATCAGGAGCTCCAGCCGCTGACTGACAGTCTCTCAGCCAATCAGGAGCTCCAGCCGCTGACTGACAGTCTCTCAGCCAATCAGGAGCTCCAGCCGCTGACTGGCAGTCTCTCAGCCAATCAGGAGCTCCAGCCGCTGACTGACAGCCTCTCAGCCAATCAGGAGCTCCAGCCGCTGACTGACAGTCTCTCAGCCAATCAGGAGCCCCAACCGCTGACTGACAGTCTCTCAGCCAATCAGGAGCTCCAGCCGCTACGAACAGCCACTCAGCCAATCAGGAGCTCCAGCCGCTGACTGAAACCATCTCAGCCAATCAGCAGCTCCAGCCGCTGACTGACAGTCTCTCAGCCAATCAGGAGCTCCAGCCGCTGACTGACAGTCTCTCAGCCAATCAGGAGCTCCAGCCGCCGACTGGCAGTCTCTCAGCCAATCAGGAGCTCCAACCGCTGACTGACAGTCTGTCAGCCAATCAGTATCTCCTGGCGCTGACTGACAGTCTCTCAGCCAATCAGGAGCTGGTTCTGGGGCGTGGGGAACACTGACAGTGCTGGCTGTGTGGTGGGAGCACTGACAGTGCTGGCTGTGTGGTGGGAGCACTGACAGTGCTGGCTGTGTGGGGGGAGCACTGACAGTGCTGGCTGTGTGGGGGAGCACTTACAGTGCTGGCTGTGTGGTGGGAGCACTGACAGTGCTGGCTGTGTGGGGGAGCACTGACAGTGCTGGCTGTGTGGTGGGAGCACTGAAAGTGCTGGCTGTGTGGTGGAACATTGACAGTGCTGGCTGTGTGGTGGGAGCACTGACAGTGCTGGCTGTGTGGGGGAGCACTGACAGTGCTGGCTGTGTGGTGGGGAGCACTGACAGTGCTGGCTGTGTGAGGGGAGCACTGACAGTGCTGGCTGTGTGGGGAGAGCACTGACAGTACTGGCTGTGTATTGGGAGCACTGACAGTGCTGGCTGTGTGGTGGGAGCACTGACAGTGCTGGCTGTGTGAGGGAGCACTGACAGTGCTGGCTGTGTGGTGGGAGCACTGACAGTGCTGGCTGTGTGGTGTGAGCACTGACAGTGCTGGCTGTCTGGGGGGAGCATTGACAGTGCTGGCTGTGTGGGGTGGGAGCACTGACAGTGCTGGCTGTGTGGTGGGAGCACTGACAGTGCTGGCTGTATGGGGGGAGCACTGACAGTGCTGGCTGTGTGGGGGGGGCACTGACAGTGCTGGTTGTGTGGTGGGAGCACTGACACTGCTGGCTGTGTGGGGTGGGAGCACTGACAGTGCTGGCTGTGTGGGGGGAGCACTGACAGTGCTGGCTGTGTGGGGTGGGAGCACTGACAGTGCTGGCTGTGTGGTGGGAGCACTGACAGTGCTGGCTGTATGGGGGGAGCACTGACAGTGCTGGCTGTGTGGGGGGGCACTGACAGTGCTGGTTGTGTGGTGGGAGCACTGACAGTGCTGGCTGTGTGGTGGGAGCACTGACAGTGCTGGCTGTGTGGGGTGAGCACTGACAGTGCTGGATGTGTGGTGGGAGCACTGACAGTGATCGTGTGTGGTGGGAGCACGGACAGCGCGGGCTGTGTGGTGGGAGCACTGGCAGTGCTGGCTGTGTGGGGAAGCGCTGACAGTGCTGCTGTGTGGTGGGAGCATTGACAGTGCTGGCTGTGTGGTGGGAGCACTGGCAGTGCTGGCTGTGTGGGGGGGAGCACTGACAGTGCTGGGTGTGTGGTGGGAGAACTGACAGTGCTTGCTGCGTGGGGGAGCACTGACAGTGCAGGCTGTGTGGGGGAGCACTGACAGTGCTGGCTGTGTGGGGGAGCACTGACAGTGCTGGCTGTGTGGGGGAGCACTGACAGTGCTGGCTGTGCGGGGGAGCACTGACAGTGCTGGTTGTGTGGTGGGAGCACTGACAGTGCTGGCTGTGTGGGGGGAGCACTGACAGTGCTGGCTGTCTGGGGGAGCACTGACAGTGCTGGCTGTGTGGGGGAGCACTGACAGTGCTGGCTGTGTGGGGTGAGCACTGACAGTGCTGGCTGTGTGGTGGGAGCACTGACAGTGCTGGCTGTGTCGGGAGAGCACTGACAGTGCTGGCTGTTGGGGAGCACTGACAGTGCTGGCTGTGTGCGGGGAGCACTGACAGTGCTGGCTGTGTGGGGAGCACTCACAGTGCTGGCTGTGTGGGGTGAGCACTGACAGTGCTGGCTGTGGGGTGGGAGCACTGGCAGTGCTGGCTGTGTGGTGGGAGCACTTACAGTGCTGGCTGTGTGGTGGGAGCACTGCCATTGCTGGCTGTGTGTTCGGAGCACTGACAGTGCTGGCTGTGTGGGTGGAGCACTGGCAGTGCTTGCTGTGTGATGGGAGCACTGGCAGTGCTGGCTGTGTGTTGGGAGCACTGGCAGTGCTGGCTGTGTGGGGGGAGCACTGACAGTGCTGGCTGTGTGTTGGGAGCACTGACAGTGCTGGCTGTGTGGGGTGAGCACTGACAGTGCTGGCTGTGTGGGGGGAGCACTGACAGTGCTGGCTGTGTGGGGGGATCACTGGAAGGGCTGGCTGTGTGGGGGAGCACTGACAGTGCTGGCTGTGTGGGGGGAGTACTAACAGTGCTGGCTGTGTGGTGGGAGCACTGACAGTGCTGGCTGTGTGGTGGGAGCACGGGCAGTGCTGGCTGTGAGGTGGGAGCACTGGCAGTGCTGGCTGTGTGGGGGAGCACTGACAGTGCTGGCTGTGTGGGGAGCACTGACAGTGCTGTCTGTGCGGTGGGAGCACATTTATTTATGTGGTGACTCAGTCCAGGTTCAGGGAGCAGATCAAGATTGCGGTGAAATATCCGGTTGCATCAATTATTAAATTAATGAGAAAATAAAACTGACTGAAAGCCCCTCAGCCAATCAGGAGTTCCAACCGCTGACTGACAGTCTCTCAGCCATTCAGGAGTTCCAACCGCTGACTGACAGTCTCTCAGCCAATCAGGGGCTCCAGCCGCCGACTGGCAGTCTCTCAGCCAATCAGGAGCTCCAACCGCTGACTGACAGTCTCTCAGCCTATCAGTATCTCCTGGCGCTGACTGACAGCCTCTCAGCCAATCAGGAGCTGGGTCTGGGGCGTGGGGAACACTGACAGTGCTGGCTGTGTGGTGGGAGCACTGACAGTGCTGGCTGTGTGCGGGAGCACTGACAGTGCTGGCTGTGTGGGGGAGCGCTGACAGTGCTGGCTGTGTGGTGGGAGCACTGACAGTGCTGGCTGTGTGGTGGTAGCACTGACAGTGCTGGCTGTGTGCGGAGCGCTGACAGTGCTGGCTGTGTGGTGGGAGCACTGACAGTGCTGGCTGTGTGGTGGGAGCACTGACAGTGGTGGCTGTGTGGGGGAGCACTCACAGTGCTGGCTGTGTGGGGAGCACTGACAGTGCTGGCTGTGTGGTGGGAACACTGACAGTGCTGGCTCTGTGGGGGAGCACTGGCAGTGCTGGCTGTGTGGGGAAGCGCTGACAGTGCTGCTGTGTGGTGGGAGCATTGACAGTGCTGGCTGTGTGGTGGGAGCACTGGCAGTGCTGGCTGTGTGGGGGGGAGCACTGACAGTGCTGGGTGTGTGGTGGGAGAACTGACAGTGCTTGCTGCGTGGGGGAGCACTGACAGTGCAGGCTGTGTGGGGGAGCACTGACAGTGCTGGCTGTGTGGGGGGAGCACTGACAGTGCTGGCTGTGTGGGGGAGCACTGACAGTGCTGGCTGTGCGGGGGAGCACTGACAGTGCTGGTTGTGTGGTGGGAGCACTGACAGTGCTGGCTGTGTGGGGGAGCACTGACAGTGCTGGCTGTGTGGGGTGAGCACTGACAGTGCTGGCTGTGTGGTGGGAGCACTGACAGTGCTGGCTGTGTCGGGAGAGCACTGACAGTGCTGGCTGTTGGGGAGCACTGACAGTGCTGGCTGTGTGCGGGGAGCACTGACAGTGCTGGCTGTGTGGGGAGCACTCACAGTGCTGGCTGTGTGGGGTGAGCACTGACAGTGCTGGCTGTGGGGTGGGAGCACTGGCAGTGCTGGCTGTGTGGTGGGAGCACTTACAGTGCTGGCTGTGTGGTGGGAGCACTGCCATTGCTGGCTGTGTGTTCGGAGCACTGACAGTGCTGGCTGTGTGGGTGGAGCACTGGCAGTGCTTGCTGTGTGATGGGAGCACTGGCAGTGCTGGCTGTGTGGTGGGAGCACTGGCAGTGCTGGCTGTGTGGGGGGAGCACTGACAGTGCTGGCTGTGTGTTGGGAGCACTGACAGTGCTGGCTGTGTGGGGTGAGCACTGACAGTGCTGGCTGTGTGGGGGAGCACTGACAGTGCTGGCTGTGTGGGGGGTCACTGGAAGGGCTGGCTGTGTGGGGGAGCACTGACAGTGCTGGCTGTGTGGGGGGAGTACTAACAGTGCTGGCTGTGAGGTGGGAGCACTGACAGTGCTGGCTGTGTGGTGGGAGCACGGGCAGTGCTGGCTGTGAGGTGGGAGCACTGGCAGTGCTGGCTGTGTGGGGGAGCACTGACAGTGCTGGCTGTGTGGGGAGCACTGACAGTGCTGTCTGTGCGGTGGGAGCACATTTATTTATGTGGTGACTCAGTCCAGGTTCAGGGAGCAGATCAAGATTGCGGTGAAATATCCGGTTGCATCAATTATTAAATTAATGAGAAAATAAAACTGACTGAAAGCCCCTCAGCCAATCAGGAGTTCCAACCGCTGACTGACAGTCTCTCAGCCAATCAGGAGTTCCAACCGCTGACTGACAGTCTCTCAGCCAATCAGGGGCTCCAGCCGCCGACTGGCAGTCTCTCAGCCAATCAGGAGCTCCAACCGCTGACTGACAGTCTCTCAGCCTATCAGTATCTCCTGGCGCTGACTGACAGCCTCTCAGCCAATCAGGAGCTGGGTCTGGGGCGTGGGGAACACTGACAGTGCTGGCTGTGTGGTGGGAGCACTGACAGTGCTGGCTGTGTGCGGGAGCACTGACAGTGCTGGCTGTGTGGGGGAGCGCTGACAGTGCTGGCTGTGTGGTGGGAGCACTGACAGTGCTGGCTGTGTGGTGGTAGCACTGACAGTGCTGGCTGTGTGCGGAGCGCTGACAGTGCTGGCTGTGTGGTGGGAGCACTGACAGTGCTGGCTGTGTGGTGGGAGCACTGACAGTGGTGGCTGTGTGGGGGAGCACTCACAGTGCTGGCTGTGTGGGGAGCACTGACAGTGCTGGCTGTGTGGTGGGAACACTGACAGTGCTGGCTCTGTGGGGGAGCACTGACAGTACTGGCTGTGTATTGGGAGCACTGACAGTGCTGGCTGTGTGGTGGGAGCACTGACAGTGCTGGCTGTGTGAGGGAGCACTGACAGTGCTGGCTGTGTGGTGGGAGCACTGACAGTGCTGGCTGTGTGGGGCGAACTCTGACAGTGCTGGCTCTGTGGGGGAGCACTGACAGTGCTGACTGTGTGGGGGGAGCACTGGCAGTGCTGACTGTGTGGGGGAGCACTGACAGTGCTGGCTGTGTGGGGGAGCACGGGCAGTGCTGGCTGTGTGAGGGGAGCACTGACAGAGCTGGCTGTGTGGGGGAGCACTGACAGTGCTGGCTGTGTGGGGGAGCACTGACAGTGCTGGCTGTGTTGGGGAGCACTGACAGTGCTGGCTGTGTGGTGGAGCACTGACAGTGCTGGCTGTGGTGGAGCACTGACAGTGCTGGCTCTGTGGGGGAGCACTGACAGTGCTAGCTGTGTGAGGGGAGCACTGACAGTGCTGGCTGTGTAGGGAGAGCACTGGCAGTGCTGGCTGTGTGGGGGGAGCACTGACAGTGCTGGTTGTGTGGTGGGAGCACTGACAGTGCTGGCTGTGTGGTGGGAGCACTGACAGTGCTGGCTGTGTGGGGGAGCACTGACAGTGCTGGCTGCGTGAGGGGAGCACTGACAGTGCTGGCTGTGTGGGGGGAGCATAGACAGTGCTGGCCGTGTGGTGGGAGCACAGACAGTGCTGGCTGTGTGGGGGGAGCACTGACAGTGCTGGCTGTGTGGTGGGAGCACTGACAGTGCTAGCTGTGTGGGTGGAGGACTGACAGTGCTGGCTCTGTGGGGGAGCACTGACAGTGCTAGCTGTGTGAGGGGAGCACTGACAGTGCTGGCTGTGTAGGGAGAGCACTGGCAGTGCTGGCTGTGTGGGGGAGCACTGACAGTGCTGGTTGTGTGGTGGGAGCACTGACAGTGCTGGCTGTGTGGTGGGAGCACTGACAGTGCTGGCTGTGTGGGGGAGCACTGACAGTGCTGGCTGTGTGGGGGAGCACTGACAGTGCTGGCTGCGTGAGGGGAGCACTGACAGTGCTGGCTGTGTGGTGGGAGCACTGACAGTGCTGGCTGTGTGAGGGAGCACTGACAGTGCTGGCTGTGTGGTGGGAGCACTGACAGTGCTGGCTGTGTGGTGGGAGCACTGACAGTGCTGGCTGTGTGGGGGGAGCATTGACAGTGCTGGCTGTGTGGGGTGGGAGCACTGACAGTGCTGGCTGTGTGGTGGGAGCACTGACAGTGCTGGCTGTATGGGGGGAGCACTGACAGTGCTGGCTGTGTGGGGGGGGCACTGACAGTGCTGGTTGTGTGGTGGGAGCACTGACACTGCTGGCTGTGTGGGGTGGGAGCACTGACAGTGCTGGCTGTGTGGGGGAGCACTGACAGTGCTGGCTGTGTGGGGTGGGAGCACTGACAGTGCTGGCTGTGTGGTGGGAGCACTGACAGTGCTGGCTGTATGGGGGGAGCACTGACAGTGCTGGCTGTGTGGGGGGGCACTGACAGTGCTGGTTGTGTGGTGGGAGCACTGACATTGCTGGCTGTGTGGTGGGAGCACTGACAGTGCTGGCTGTGTGGGGTGAGCACTGACAGTGCTGGTTGTGTGGTGGGAGCACTGACAGTGCTCGTGTGTGGTGGGAGCACTGACAGCGCTGGCTGTGTGGTGGGAGCACTGGCAGTGCTGGCTGTGTGGGGAAGCGCTGACAGTGCTGCTGTGTGGTGGGAGCATTGACAGTGCTGGCTGTGTGGTGGGAGCACTGACAGTGCTGGGTGTGTGGGGTGAGCACTGACAGTGCTGGCTGTGTGGTGGGAGAACTGACAGTGCAGGCTGTGTGGGGGAGCACTGACAGTGCTGGCTGTGTGGGGGGAGCACTGGCAGTGCTGGCTGTGTGGGGGAGCACTGACAGTGCTGGCTGTGTGGGGGAGCACTGACAGTGCTGGCTGTGTGGGGGAGCACTGACAGTGCTGGCTGTGTGGGGGGAGCACTGACAGTGCTGGCTGTGTGGGGGAGCACTGACAGTGCTGGCTGTGCGGGGGAGCACTGACAGTGCTGGTTGTGTGGTGGGAGCACTGACAGTGCTGGCTGTGTGGGGGGAGCACTGACAGTGCTGGCTGTGAGGGGGAGCACTGACAGTGCTGGCTGTGTGGGGGAGCACTGACATTGCTGGCTGTGTGGGGTGAGCACTGACAGTGCTGGCTGTGTGGTGGGAGCACTGACAGTGCTGGCTGTGTCGGGAGAGCACTGACAGTGCTGGCTGTTGGGGAGCACTGACAGTGCTGTCTGTGTGCGGGGAGCACTGACAGTGCTGGCTGTGTGGGGAGCACTCACAGTGCTGGCTGTGTGGGGTGAGCACTGACAGTGCTGGCTGTGGGGTGGGAGCACTGGCAGTGCTGGCTGTGTGGTGGGAGCACTGACAGTGCTGGCTGTGTGGGGTGAGCACTGACAGTGCTGGCTGTGTGGTGGAGCACTGACAGTGCTGGCTGTGTGGGGAGCACTCACAGTGCTGGCTGTGTGGGGTGAGCACTGACAGTGCTGGCTGTGGGGTGGGAGCACTGGCAGTGCTGGCTGTGTGGTGGGAGTACTTACAGTGCTGGCTGTGTGGTGGGAGCACTGACATTGCTGGCTGTGTGTTCGGAGCACTGACAGTGCTGGCTGTGTGGGTGGAGCACTGGCAGTGCTTGCTGTGTGATGGGAGCACTGGCAGTGCTGGCTGTGTGGTGGGAGCACTGGCAGTGCTGGCTGTGTGGGGGGAGCACTGACAGTGCTGGCTGTGTGTTGGGAGCACTGACAGTGCTGGCTGTGTGGGGTGAGCACTGACAGTGCTGGCTGTGTGGGGGGAGCACTGACAGTGCTGGCTGTGTGGGGGGATCACTGGAAGGGCTGGCTGTGTGGGGGAGCACTGACAGTGCTGGCTGTGTGGGGGGAGTACTAACAGTGCTGGCTGTGTGGTGGGAGCACTGACAGTGCTGGCTGTGCGGTGGGAGCACGGGCAGTGCTGGCTGTGAGGTGGGAGCACTGGCAGTGCTGGCTGTGTGGTGGGAGCACTGACAGTGCTGGCTGTGTGGGGGAGCACTGACAGTGCTGGCTGTGTGGGGGAGCACTGACAGTGCTGGCTGTGTGGGGGAGCACTGACAGTGCTGGCTGTGTGGGGAGCACTGACAGTGCTGTCTGTGCGGTGGGAGCACATTTATTTATGTGGTGACTCAGTCCAGGTTCAGGGAGCAGATCAAGATTGCGGTGAAATATCCGGTTGCATCAATTATTAAATTAATGAGAAAATAAAACTGACTGAAAGCCCCTCAGCCAATCAGGAGTTCCAACCGCTGACTGACAGTCTCTCAGCCAATCAGGAGCTCCAGCCGCTGACTGACAGTCTCTCAGCCAATCAGGGGCTCCAGCCGCCGACTGGCAGTCTCTCAGCCAATCAGGAGCTCCAACCGCTGACTGACAGTCTCTCAGCCTATCAGTATCTCCTGGCGCTGACTGACAGCCTCTCAGCCAATCAGGAGCTGGGTCTGGGGCGTGGGGAACACTGACAGTGCTGGCTGTGTGGTGGGAGCACTGACAGTGCTGGCTGTGTGCGGGAGCACTGACAGTGCTGGCTGTGTGGGGGAGCGCTGACAGTGCTGGCTGTGTGGTGGGAGCACTGACAGTGCTGGCTGTGTGGTGGTAGCACTGACAGTGCTGGCTGTGTGGGGGAGCGCTGACAGTGCTGGCTGTGTGGTGGGAGCACTGACAGTGCTGGCTGTGTGGTGGGAGCACTGACAGTGGTGGCTGTGTGGGGGAGCACTCACAGTGCTGGCTGTGTGGGGAGCACTGACAGTGCTGGCTGTGTGGTGGGAACACTGACAGTGCTGGCTCTGTGGGGGAGCACTGACAGTACTGGCTGTGTATTGGGAGCACTGACAGTGTTGGTTGTGTGGTGGGAGCACTGACAGTGCTGGCTGTGTGAGGGAGCACTGACAGTGCTGGCTGTGTGGTGGGAGCACTGACAGTGCTGGCTGTGTGGGGCGAACTCTGACAGTGCTGGCTCTGTGGGGGAGCACTGACAGTGCTGGCTGTGTTGGGGAGCACTGACAGTGCTGGCTGTGTGGTGGAGCACTGACAGTGCTGGCTGTGGTGGAGCACTGACAGTGCTGGCTCTGTGGGGGAGCACTGACAGTGCTAGCTGTGTGAGGGGAGCACTGACAGTGCTGGCTGTGTAGGGAGAGCACTGGCAGTGCTGGCTGTGTGGGGGGAGCACTGACAGTGCTGGTTGTGTGGTGGGAGCACTGACAGTGCTGGCTGTGTGGTGGGAGCACTGACAGTGCTGGCTGTGTGGGGGAGCACTGACAGTGCTGGCTGTGTGGGGGAGCACTGACAGTGCTGGCTGCGTGAGGGGAGCACTGACAGTGCTGGCTGTGTGGGGGAGCACTGACAGTGCTGGCCGTGTGGTGGGAGCACAGACAGTGCTGGCTGTGTGGGGGGAGCACTGACAGTGCTGGCTGTGTGGTGGGAGCACTGACAGTGCTAGCTGTGTGGGTGGAGGACTGACAGTGCTGGCTCTGTGGGGGAGCACTGACAGTGCTAGCTGTGTGAGGGGAGCACTGACAGTGCTGGCTGTGTAGGGAGAGCACTGGCAGTGCTGGCTGTGTGGGGGGAGCACTGACAGTGCTGGTTGTGTGGTGGGAGCACTGACAGTGCTGGCTGTGTGGTGGGAGCACTGACAGTGCTGGCTGTGTGGGGGAGCACTGACAGTGCTGGCTGTGTGGGGGAGCACTGACAGTGCTGGCTGCGTGAGGGGAGCACTGACAGTGCTGGCTGTGTGGTGGGAGCACTGACAGTGCTGGCTGTGTGAGGGAGCACTGACAGTGCTGGCTGTGTGGTGGGAGCACTGACAGTGCTGGCTGTGTGGTGGGAGCACTGACAGTGCTGGCTGTGTGGGCGGAGCATTGACAGTGCTGGCTGTGTGGGGTGGGAGCACTGACAGTGCTGGCTGTGTGGTGGGAGCACTGACAGTGCTGGCTGTATGGGGGGAGCACTGACAGTGCTGGCTGTGTGGGGGGGGCACTGACAGTGCTGGTTGTGTGGGGGAGCACTGACAGTGCTGGCTGTGTGGGGGAGCACTGACAGTGCTGGCTGCGTGAGGGGAGCACTGACAGTGCTGGCTGTGTGGGGGGAGCACTGACAGTGCTGGCCGTGTGGTGGGAGCACAGACAGTGCTGGCTGTGTGGGGGGAGCACTGACAGTGCTGGCTGTGTGGTGGGAGCACTGACAGTGCTAGCTGTGTGGGTGGAGGACTGACAGTGCTGGCTCTGTGGGGGAGCACTGACAGTGCTGGCTGTGTGAGGGGAGCACTGACAGTGCTGGCTGTGTAGGGAGAGCACTGGCAGTGCTGGCTGTGTGGGGGGAGCACTGACAGTGCTGGTTGTGTGGTGGGAGCACTGACAGTGCTGGCTGTGTGGTGGGAGCACTGACAGTGCTGGCTGTGTGGGGGAGCACTGACAGTGCTGGCTGTGTGGGGGAGCACTGACAGTGCTGGCTGCGTGAGGGGAGCACTGACAGTGCTGGCTGTGTGGTGGGAGCACTGACAGTGCTGGCTGTGTGAGGGAGCACTGACAGTGCTGGCTGTGTGGTGGGAGCACTGACAGTGCTGGCTGTGTGGTGGGAGCACTGACAGTGCTGGCTGTGTGGGGGGAGCATTGACAGTGCTGGCTGTGTGGGGTGGGAGCACTGACAGTGCTGGCTGTGTGGTGGGAGCACTGACAGTGCTGGCTGTATGGGGGGAGCACTGACAGTGCTGGCTGTGTGGGGGGGGGGCACTGACAGTGCTGGTTGTGTGGTGGGAGCACTGACACTGCTGGCTGTGTGGGGTGGGAGCACTGACAGTGCTGGCTGTGTGGGGGGAGCACTGACAGTGCTGGCTGTGTGGGGTGGGAGCACTGACAGTGCTGGCTGTGTGGTGGGAGCACTGACAGTGCTGGCTGTATGGGGGGAGGACTGACAGTGCTGGCTGTGTGGGGGGGCACTGACAGTGCTGGTTGTGTGGTGGGAGCACTGACATTGCTGGCTGTGTGGTGGGAGCACTGACAGTGCTGGCTGTGTGGGGTGAGCACTGACAGTGCTGGTTGTGTGGTGGGAGCACTGACAGTGCTCGTGTGTGGTGGGAGCACTGACAGCGCTGGCTGTGTGGTGGGAGCACTGGCAGTGCTGGCTGTGTGGGGAAGCGCTGACAGTGCTGCTGTGTGGTGGGAGCATTGACAGTGCTGGCTGTGTGGTGGGAGCACTGACAGTGCTGGGTGTGTGGGGTGAGCACTGACAGTGCTGGCTGTGTGGTGGGAGAACTGACAGTGCTTGCTGCGTGGGGGAGCACTGACAGTGCAGGCTGTGTGGGGGAGCACTGACAGTGCTGGCTGTGTGGGGGGAGCACTGACAGTGCTGGCTGTGTGGGGGAGCACTGACAGTGCTGGCTGTGCGGGGGAGCACTGACAGTGCTGGTTGTGTGGTGGGAGCACTGACAGTGCTGGCTGTGTGGGGGAGCACTGACAGTGCTGGCTGTGAGGGGGAGCACTGACAGTGCTGGCTGTGTGGGGGAGCACTGACATTGCTGGCTGTGTGGGGTGAGCACTGACAGTGCTGGCTGTGTGGTGGGAGCACTGACAGTGCTGGCTGTGTCGGGAGAGCACTGACAGTGCTGGCTGTTGGGGAGCACTGACAGTGCTGTCTGTGTGCGGGGAGCACTGACAGTGCTGGCTGTGTGGGGAGCACTCACAGTGCTGGCTGTGTGGGGTGAGCACTGACAGTGCTGGCTGTGGGGTGGGAGCACTGGCAGTGCTGGCTGTGTGGTGGGAGCACTGACAGTGCTGGCTGTGTGGGGTGAGCACTGACAGTGCTGGCTGTGTGGTGGAGCACTGACAGTGCTGGCTGTGTGGGGAGCACTCACAGTGCTGGCTGTGTGGGGTGAGCACTGACAGTGCTGGCTGTGGGGTGGGAGCACTGGCAGTGCTGGCTGTGTGGTGGGAGCACTTACAGTGCTGGCTGTGTGGTGGGAGCACTGACATTGCTGGCTGTGTGTTCGGAGCACTGACAGTGCTGGCTGTGTGGGTGGAGCACTGGCAGTGCTTGCTGTGTGATGGGAGCACTGGCAGTGCTGGCTGTGTGGTGGGAGCACTGGCAGTGCTGGCTGTGTGGGGGGAGCACTGACAGTGCTGGCTGTGTGTTGGGAGCACTGACAGTGCTGGCTGTGTGGGGTGAGCACTGACAGTGCTGGCTGTGTGGGGGGAGCACTGACAGTGCTGGCTGTGTGGGGGGATCACTGGAAGGGCTGGCTGTGTGGGGGAGCACTGACAGTGCTGGCTGTGTGGGGGGAGTACTAACAGTGCTGGCTGTGTGGTGGGAGCACTGACAGTGCTGGCTGTGCGGTGGGAGCACGGGCAGTGCTGGCTGTGAGGTGGGAGCACTGGCAGTGCTGGCTGTGTGGTGGGAGCACTGACAGTGCTGGCTGTGTGGGGGAGCACTGACAGTGCTGTCTGAGTGGGGGAGCACTGACAGTGCTGGCTGTGTGGGGGAGCACTGACAGTGCTGGCTGTGTGGGGAGCACTGACAGTGCTGTCTGTGCGGTGGGAGCACATTTATTTATGTGGTGACTCAGTCCAGGTTCAGGGAGCAGATCAAGATTGCGGTGAAATATCCGGTTGCATCAATTATTAAATTAATGAGAAAATAAAACTGACTGAAAGCCCCTCAGCCAATCAGGAGTTCCAACCGCTGACTGACAGTCTCTCAGCCAATCAGGAGCTCCAGCCGCTGACTGACAGTCTCTCAGCCAATCAGGGGCTCCAGCCGCCGACTGGCAGTCTCTCAGCCAATCAGGAGCTCCAACCGCTGACTGACAGTCTCTCAGCCTATCAGTATCTCCTGGCGCTGACTGACAGCCTCTCAGCCAATCAGGAGCTGGGTCTGGGGCGTGGGGAACACTGACAGTGCTGGCTGTGTGGTGGGAGCACTGACAGTGCTGGCTGTGTGCGGGAGCACTGACAGTGCTGGCTGTGTGGGGGAGCGCTGACAGTGCTGGCTGTGTGGTGGGAGCACTGACAGTGCTGGCTGTCTGGTGGTAGCACTGACAGTGCTGGCTGTGTGGGGGAGCGCTGACAGTGCTGGCTGTGTGGTGGGAGCACTGACAGTGCTGGCTGTGTGGTGGGAGCACTGACAGTGGTGGCTGTGTGGGGGAGCACTCACAGTGCTTGCTGTGTGGGGAGCACTGACAGTGCTGGCTGTGTGGTGGGAACACTGACAGTGCTGGCTCTGTGGGGGAGCACTGACAGTACTGGCTGTGTATTGGGAGCACTGACAGTGCTGGCTGTGTGGTGGGAGCACTGACAGTGCTGGCTGTGTGAGGGAGCACTCACAGTGCTGGCTGTGTGGTGGGAGCACTGACAGTGCTGGCTGTGTGGGGCGAACTCTGACAGTGCTGGATCTGTGGGGGAGCACTGACAGTGCTGACTGTGTGGGGGAGCACTGGCAGTGCTGGCTGTGTGGGGGGAGCACTGACAGTGCTGGCTGTGTGGGGGAGCACGGGCAGTGCTGGCTGTGTGAGGGGAGCACTGACAGAGCTGGTTGTGTGGGGGAGCACTGACAGTGCTGGCTGTGTGGGGGAGCACTGACAGTGCTGGCTGTGTTGGGGAGCACTGACAGTGCTGGCTGTGTGGTGGAGCACTGACAGTGCTGGCTGTGGTGGAGCACTGACAGTGCTGGCTGTGTGGTGGGACCACTGACAGTGCTAGCTGTGTGGGTGGAGGACTGACAGTGCTGGCTCTGTGGGGGAGCACTGACAGTGCTAGCTGTGTGAGGGGAGCACTGACAGTGCTGGCTGTGTAGGGAGAGCACTGGCAGTGCTGGCTGTGTGGGGGGAGCACTGACAGTGCTGGTTGTGTGGTGGGAGCACTGACAGTGCTGGCTGTGTGGTGGGAGCACTGACAGTGCTGGCTGTGTGAGGGAGCACTCACAGTGCTGGCTGTGTGGTGGGAGCACTGACAGTGCTGGCTGTGTGGGGCGAACTCTGACAGTGCTGGATCTGTGGGGGAGCACTGACAGTGCTGACTGTGTGGGGGAGCACTGGCAGTGCTGGCTGTGTGGGGGGAGCACTGACAGTGCTGGCTGTGTGGGGGAGCACGGGCAGTGCTGGCTGTGTGAGGGGAGCACTGACAGAGCTGGTTGTGTGGGGGAGCACTGACAGTGCTGGCTGTGTGGGGGAGCACTGACAGTGCTGGCTGTGTTGGGGAGCACTGACAGTGCTGGCTGTGTGGTGGAGCACTGACAGTGCTGGCTGTGGTGGAGCACTGACAGTGCTGGCTGTGTGGTGGGACCACTGACAGTGCTAGCTGTGTGGGTGGAGGACTGACAGTGCTGGCTCTGTGGGGGAGCACTGACAGTGCTAGCTGTGTGAGGGGAGCACTGACAGTGCTGGCTGTGTAGGGAGAGCACTGGCAGTGCTGGCTGTGTGGGGGGAGCACTGACAGTGCTGGTTGTGTGGTGGGAGCACTGACAGTGCTGGCTGTGTGGTGGGAGCACTGACAGTGCTGGCTGTGTGGGGGAGCACTGACAGTGCTGGCTGTGTGGGGGAGCACTGACAGTGCTGGCTGCGTGAGGGGAGCACTGACAGTGCTGGCTGTGTGGGGGAGCACTGACAGTGCTGGCCGTGTGGTGGGAGCACAGACAGTGCTAGCTGTGTGGGGGGAGCACTGACAGTGCTGGCTGTGTGGGTGGAGGACTGACAGTGCTGGCTCTGTGGGGGAGCACTGACAGTGCTGGCTGTGTGAGGGGAGCACTGACAGTGCTGGCTGGGTGGGGGGAGCACTGACAGTGCTGGCTGTGTGGGGGTTCACTGACAGTTCTGGCTGTGTGGGGGAGCACTGGCAGTGCTGGCTGTGTGGGGGAGCACTGACAGTGCTGGTTGTGTGGTGGGAGCACTGACAGTGCTGGCTGTGTGGGGGGAGCACTGAAAGTGCTGGCTGTGTGGGGGAGCACTGACAGTGCTGGCTGTGTGGGGGAGCACTGACAGTGCTGGCTGTGTGGGGTGAGCACTGACAGTGCTGGCTGTGTGGTGGAAGCACTGACAGTGCTGGCTGTGTCGGGGGAGCACTGACAGTGCTGGATGTTGGGGAGCACTGACAGTGCTGGCTGTGTGCGGGGAGCACTGACAGTGCTGGCTGTGTGGGGAGCACTCACAGTGCTGGCTGTGTGGGGTGAGCACTGACAGTGCTGGCTGTGGGGTGGGAGCACTGGCAGTGCTGGCTGTGTGGTGGGAGCACTTACAGTGCTGGCTGTGTGGCGAGAGCACTGACATTGCTGGCTGTGTGTTCGGAGCACTGACAGTGCTGGCTGTGTGGGTGGAGCACTGGCAGTGCTTGCTGTGTGATGGGAGCACTGGCAGTGCTGGCTGTGTGGTGGGAGCACTGGCAGTGCTTGCTGTGTGGGGGAGCACTGACAGTGCTGGCTGTGTGGGGGAGCGCTGACAGTGCTGGCTGTGTGGTGGGAGCACTGACAGTGGTGGCTGTGTGGGTGACCACTCACAGTGCTGGCTGTGTGGGGAGCACTGACAGTGCTGGCTGTGTGGTGGGAACACTGACAGTGCTGGCTGTGTGGTGGGAGCACGGGCAGTGCTGGCTGTGAGGTGGGAGCACTGGCAGTGCTGGCTGTGTGGGGGGAGCACTGACAGTGCTGGCTGTGTGGGGAGCACTGACATTGCTGTCTGTGCGGTGGGAGCACATTTATTTATGTGGTGACTCAGTCCAGGTTCAGGGAGCAGATCAAGATTGCGGTGAAATATCCGGTTGCATCAATTATTAAATTAATGAGAAAATAAAACAGACTGAAAGCCCCTCAGCCAATCAGGAGTTCCAACCGCTGACTGACAGTCTCTCAGCCTATCAGTATCTCCTGGCGCTGACTGACAGCCTCTCAGCCAATCAGGAGCTGGGTCTGGGGCGTGGGGAACACTGACAGTGCTGGCTGTGTGGTGGGAGCACTGACAGTGCTGGCTGTGTGGGGGAGCACTGACAGTGCTGGCTGTGTGGGGGAGCGCTGACAGTGCTGGCTGTGTGGTGGGAGCATTGACAGTGCTGGCTGTGTGGTGGTAGCACTGACAGTGCTGGCTGTGTGGTGGTAGCACTGACAGTGCTGGCTGTGTGGGGGAGCGCTGACAGTGCTGGCTGTGTGGTGGGAGCACTGACAGTGGTGGCTGTGTGGGGGAGCGCTCACAGTGCTGGCTGTGTGGTGGGAGCACTGACAGTGGTGGCTGTGTGGTGGTAGCACTGACAGTGCTGGCTGTGTGGGGGAGCGCTGACAGTGCTGGCTGTGTGGTGGGAGCACTGACAGTGGTGGCTGTGTGGGGGAGCACTCACAGTGCAGGCTGTGTGGGGAGCACTGACAGTGCTGGCTGTGTGGTGGGAACACTGACAGTGCTGGCTCTGTGGGGGAGCACTGGCAGTGCTGGCTGTGTGGGGGAGCACTGACAGTGCTGGCTGTGTGGGGAGCACTGACAGTGCTGGCTCTGTGGGGGAGCACTGACAGAGCTGGCTGTGTGGGGTAGCACTGACAGTGCTGGCTGTGTGGGGGAGCACTGACAGTGCTGGCTGTGTGGTGGAAGCACTGACAGTGCTGGCTGTGTGGGGGAGCACTGACAGTGCTGGCTGTGGGGGGAGCACTGACAGTGCTGGCTGTGTGCGGGGAGCACTGACAGTGCTGGCTGTGTGGGGGAGCACTGACAGTGCTGGCTGTGTGGGGTGAGCACTGACAGTGCTGGCTGTGTGGGGGGAGCACTGGCAGTGCTGGCTGTGTGGGGGGAGCACTGACAGTGCTGGCTGTGTGGTGGGAGCACGGGCAGTGCTGGCTGTGTGGTGGGAGCACTGGCAGTGCTGGCTGTGTGGGGGGAGCACTGATAGTGCTGGCTGTGTGGGGAGCACTGACAGTGCTGGCTGTGTGGTGGGAGCACTAACAGTGCTGGCTGTGTGGGGGGAGGACTGACAGTTCTGGCTGTGTGGGGGAGCACTGGCAGTGCTGGCTGTGTGGGGCGACCTCTGACAGTGCTGGCTGTGTGGGGGAGCACTGACAGTGCTGGCTGTGTGGTGGGAGCACTGACAGTGCTGGCTGTGTTGGGGAGCTCTGACAGTGCTGGCTGTGTGGTGGAGCACTGACAGTGCTGGCTGTGTGGTGGGAGCACTGACAGTGCTAGCTGTGTGGGTGGAGGACTGACAGTGCTGGCTCTGTGGGGGAGCACTGACAGTGCTAGCTGTGTGAGGGGAGCACTGACAGTGCTGGCTGTGTGGGTGGAGGACTGACAGTGCTGGCTCTGTGGGGGAGCACTGGCAGTGCTGGCTGTGTGGGGGGAGCACTGACAGTGCTGGTTGTGTGGTGGGAGCACTGACAGTGCTGGCTGTGTGGGGGAGCACTGACAGTGCTGGCTGTGTGGGGAGCACTGACAGTGCTGGCTGTGTGAGGGGAGCACTGACAGTGCTGGCTGTGTGGGGGAGCACTGACAGTGCTGGCCGTGTGGTGGGAGCACTGACAGTGCTGGCTGTGTGGGGGGTCACTGACAGTGCTGGCTGTGTGGGGGAGCACTGACAGTGCTGGCTGTGTGGTGGGAGCACTGACAGTGCTAGCTGTGTGGGTGGAGGACTGACAGTGCTGGCTCTGTGGGGGAGCACTGACAGTGCTGGCTGTGTGAGGGGAGCACTGACAGTGCTGGCTGGGTGGGGGGAGCACTGACAGTGCTGGCTGTATGGGGGTTCACTGACAGTTCTGGCTGTGTGGGGGAGCACTGGCAGTGCTGGCTGTGTGGGGGGAGCACTGACAGTGCTGGCTGTGTGGGGGAGCACTGACAGTGCTGGCTGCGTGGTGGGAGCACTGACAGTGCTGGCTGTGTGGTGGGAGCACTGACAGTGCTGGCTGTGTGGGGGAGCTCTGACAGTGCTGGCTGTGTGGGGGAGCACTGACAGTGCTGGCTGTGTGGGGGGAACACTGACAGTGCTGGCTGTGTGGGGGGAGCACTGACAGTGCTGGCTGTGTGGAGGGAGCACTGACAGTGCTTGCTGTGTGGTGGGAGCACTGACAGTGCAGGCTGTGTGGTGGGAGCACTGACAGTGCTGGCTGTGTGGGGAGCACTGACAGTGCTGGCTGCGTGGTGGAGCACTGACAGTGCTGGCTGTGTGGGGGAGCACTGACATTGCTGGCTGTGGGGGGAGCACTGACTGTGCTGGCGGTGTGGTGGGAGCACTGGCATTGCTGCCTGTGTGGGGGGAACACTGACAGTGCTGGCTGTGGTGGGAGCACTGACAGTGCTGGATGTGTGGGGCAGCACTGACAGTGCAGGCTGTGTGGGGGAGCACTGACAGTGCTGGTTGTGTGGGGAGCACTGACAGTGCTGGCTGTGTGAGGGGAGCACTGACAGTGCTGGCTGTGTGGGGGGAGCACTGACAGTGCTGGCCGTGTGGTGGGAGCACTGACAGTGCTGGCTGTGTGGGGGGAGCACTGACAGTGCTGGCTGTGTGGTGGGAGCACTGACAGTGCTAGCTGTGTGGGTGGAGGACTGACAGTGCTGGCTCTGTGGGGGAGCACTGACAGTGCTGGCTGTGTGAGGGGAGCACTGACAGTGCTGGCTGGGTGGGGGGAGCACTGACAGTGCTGGCTGTGTGGGGGTTCACTGACAGTTCTAGCTGTGTGGGGGAGCACTGGCAGTGCTGGCTGTGTGGGGGGAGCACTGACAGTGCTGGCTCTGTGGGGGAGCACTGACAGTGCTGGCTGCGTGGTGGGAGCACTGACAGTGCTGGCTGTGTGGGGGAGCTCTGACAGTGCTGGCTGTGTGGGGAGCACTGACAGTGCTGGCTGTGTGGGGGGAACACTGACAGTGCTGGCTGTGTGGGGGGAGCACTGACAGTGCTGGCTGTGTGGAGGGAGCACTGACAGTGCTGGCTGTGTGGTGGGAGCACTGACAGTGCAGGCTGTGTGGTGGGAGCACTGACAGTGCTGGCTGTGTGGGGAGCACTGACAGTGCTGGCTGCGTGGTGGAGCACTGACAGTGCTGGCTGTGTGGGGGGAGCACTTACATTGCTGGCTGTGGGGGGGAGCACTGACTGTGCTGGCGGTGTGGTGGGAGCACTGGCATTGCTGGCTGTGTGGGGGGAACACTGACAGTGCTGGCTGTGTGGTGGGAGCACCGACAGTGCTGGATGTGTGGGGGAGCACTGACAGTGCAGGCTGTGTGGGGAGCACTGACAGTGCTGGCTGTGTGGGGTGAGCACTGACAGTGCTGGCTGTGTGGTGGGAGAACTGACAGTGCTGGCTGTGTGGGGGGAGCACTGACAGTGCTGGCTGTGGGGGGAGCACTGACAGTGCTGGCTGTGTGCGGGGAGCACTGACAGTGCTGGCTGTGTGGGGAGCACTCACAGTGCTGGCTGTGTGGGGTGAGCACTGACAGTGCTGGCTGTGGGGTGGGAGCACTGACAGTGCTGGCTGTGTGGGAGAGCACTGACAGTGCTGGCTGTGTGGTGGGTGCACTGACAGTGCTGGCTGTGTGGTGGGAGCACTGACAGTGCTGGCTGTGTGGGTGGGAGCACTGACAGTGCTGGCTGTGTGGTGGGAGCACTGACATTGCTGGCTGTGTGTTCGGAGCACTGACAGTGCTGGCTGTGTGGGTGGAGCACTGGCAGTGCTTGCTGTGTGATGGGAGCACTGGCAGTGCTGGCTGTGTGGTGGGAGCACTGGCAGTGCTGGCTGTGTGGGGGGAGCACTGACAGTGCTGGCTGGGTGGGAGAACTGACAGTGCTGGCTGTGTGGGGGGAGCACTGACAGTGCTGGCTGTGGGGGGAGCACTGACAGTGCTGGCTGTGTGCGGGGAGCACTGACAGTGCTGGCTGTGTGGGGAGCACTCACAGTGCTGGCTGTGTGGGGTGAGCACTGACAGTGCTGGCTGTGGGGTGGGAGCACTGTCAGTGCTGGCTGTGTGGGAGAGCACTGACAGTGCTGGCTGTGTGGTGGGTGCACTGACAGTGCTGGCTGTGTGGTGGGAGCACTGACAGTGCTGGCTGTGTGGGTGGGAGCACTGACAGTGCTGGCTGTGTGGTGGGAGCACTGACAGTGCTGGCTGTGTGTTCGGAGCACTGACAGTGCTTGCTGTGTGGGTGGAGCACTGGCAGTGCTTGCTGTGTGATGGGAGCACTGGCAGTGCTGGCTGTGTGGTGGGAGCACTGGCAGTGCTGGCTGTGTGGGCGGAGCACTGACAGTGCTGGCTGTGTGTTGGGAGCACTGACAGTGCTGGCTGTGTGGGGTGAGCACTGACAGTGCTGGCTGTGTGGGGGGAGCACTGACAGTGCTGGCTGTGTGGGGGAGCACTGACAGTGCTGGCTGTGTGGGGGGAACACTGACAGTGCTGGCTGTGTGGGGGAGCACTGACAGTGCTGGCTGCGTGGTGGGAGCACTGACAGTGCTGGCTGTGTGGTGGGAGCACTGACAGTGCTGGCTGTGTGGGGGAGCTCTGACAGTGCTGGCTGTGTGGGGGAGCACTGACAGTGCTGGCTGTGTGGGGGGAGCACTGACAGTGCTGGCTCTGTGGGGGAGCACTGACAGTGCTGGCTGCGTGGTGGGAGCACTGACAGTGCTGGCTGTGTGGGGGAGCTCTGACAGTGCTGGCTGTGTGGGGAGCACTGACAGTGCTGGCTGTGTGGGGGGAACACTGACAGTGCTGGCTGTGTGGGGGGAGCACTGACAGTGCTGGCTGTGTGGAGGGAGCACTGACAGTGCTGGCTGTGTGGTGGGAGCACTGACAGTGCAGGCTGTGTGGTGGGAGCACTGACAGTGCTGGCTGTGTGGGGAGCACTGACAGTGCTGGCTGCGTGGTGGAGCACTGACAGTGCTGGCTGTGTGGGGGGAGCACTTACATTGCTGGCTGTGGGGGGGAGCACTGACTGTGCTGGCGGTGTGGTGGGAGCACTGGCATTGCTGGCTGTGTGGGGGGAACACTGACAGTGCTGGCTGTGTGGTGGGAGCACCGACAGTGCTGGATGTGTGGGGGAGCACTGACAGTGCAGGCTGTGTGGGGAGCACTGACAGTGCTGGCTGTGTGGGGTGAGCACTGACAGTGCTGGCTGTGTGGTGGGAGAACTGACAGTGCTGGCTGTGTGGGGGGAGCACTGACAGTGCTGGCTGTGGGGGGAGCACTGACAGTGCTGGCTGTGTGCGGGGAGCACTGACAGTGCTGGCTGTGTGGGGAGCACTCACAGTGCTGGCTGTGTGGGGTGAGCACTGACAGTGCTGGCTGTGGGGTGGGAGCACTGACAGTGCTGGCTGTGTGGGAGAGCACTGACAGTGCTGGCTGTGTGGTGGGTGCACTGACAGTGCTGGCTGTGTGGTGGGAGCACTGACAGTGCTGGCTGTGTGGGTGGGAGCACTGACAGTGCTGGCTGTGTGGTGGGAGCACTGACATTGCTGGCTGTGTGTTCGGAGCACTGACAGTGCTGGCTGTGTGGGTGGAGCACTGGCAGTGCTTGCTGTGTGATGGGAGCACTGGCAGTGCTGGCTGTGTGGTGGGAGCACTGGCAGTGCTGGCTGTGTGGGGGGAGCACTGACAGTGCTGGCTGGGTGGGAGAACTGACAGTGCTGGCTGTGTGGGGGGAGCACTGACAGTGCTGGCTGTGGGGGGAGCACTGACAGTGCTGGCTGTGTGCGGGGAGCACTGACAGTGCTGGCTGTGTGGGGAGCACTCACAGTGCTGGCTGTGTGGGGTGAGCACTGACAGTGCTGGCTGTGGGGTGGGAGCACTGTCAGTGCTGGCTGTGTGGGAGAGCACTGACAGTGCTGGCTGTGTGGTGGGTGCACTGACAGTGCTGGCTGTGTGGTGGGAGCACTGACAGTGCTGGCTGTGTGGGTGGGAGCACTGACAGTGCTGGCTGTGTGGTGGGAGCACTGACAGTGCTGGCTGTGTGTTCGGAGCACTGACAGTGCTTGCTGTGTGGGTGGAGCACTGGCAGTGCTTGCTGTGTGATGGGAGCACTGGCAGTGCTGGCTGTGTGGTGGGAGCACTGGCAGTGCTGGCTGTGTGGGCGGAGCACTGACAGTGCTGGCTGTGTGTTGGGAGCACTGACAGTGCTGGCTGTGTGGGGTGAGCACTGACAGTGCTGGCTGTGTGGGGGGAGCACTGACAGTGCTGGCTGTGTGGGTGGAACACTGATAGTACTGGCTGTGTGGGGGGATTACTGACAGTGCTGGCTGTGTGGTGGGAGCACTGACAGTGCTGGCTGTGTGGTGGGAGCACGGGCAGAGCTGGCTGTGTGGTGGGAGCACTGACAGTGCTGGCTGTGTGGGGAGCACTGACAGTGCTGGCCGTGCGGTGGGAGCACATTTATTTATGTGGTGACTCAGTCCAGGTTCAGGGAGCAGATCAAGATCGCGGTGAAATATCCGGTTGCATCAATTATTAAATTAATGAGAAAATAAAACAGACTGAAAGCCCCTCAGCCAATCAGGAGTTCCAACCGCTGACTGACAGTCTCTCAGCCAATCAGGAGCTCCAGCCGCTGACTGACAGTCACTCAGCCAATTAGGAGCTCCAGCCGCCGACTGGCAGTCTCTCAGCCAATCAGGAGCTCCAACCGCTGACTGACAGTCTCTCAGCCTATCAGTATCTCCTGGCGCTGACTGACAGCCTCTCAGCCAATCAGGAGCTGGGTCTGGGGCGTGGGGAACACTGACAGTGCTGGCTGTGTGGTGGGAGCACTGACAGTGCTGGCTGTGTGGTGGGAGCACTGACAGTGCTGGCTGTGTGGTGGGAGCACTGACAGTGCTGGCTGTGTGGGGGGAGCACTGACAGTGCTGGCTGTGGGGGAGCACTGACAGTGCTGGATGTGTGCGGGGAGCACTGACAGTGCTGGCTGTGTGGGGGAGCACTGACAGTTCTGGCTTTGTGGGGTGAGCACTGACAGTGCTGGCTGTGTGGGGGAGCACTGACAGTGCTGGCTGTGTGGGGTGAGCACTGACAGTGCTGGCTGTGTGGGGGGAGCACTGACAGTGCTGGCTGTGTGGTGGGAGCACTGGCAGTGCTGGCTGTGTGGGGGGAGCACTGACAGTGCTGGCTGTGTGGGGAGCACTGACAGTGCTGGCTGTGTGGTGGGAGCACTAACAGTGCTGGCTGTATGGGGGAGGACTGACAGTGCTGGCTGTGTGGGGCGAACTCTGACAGTGCTGGCTCTGTGGGGAGCACTGACAGTGCTGGCTGTGTGGGGGGAGCACTGGCAGTGCTGGCTGTGTGGGGGAGCACTGACAGTGCTGGCTGTGTGGGGGAGCACTGACAATGCTGGCTTTGTGGTGGGAGCACTGACAGTGCTGGCTGTGTGGGGGAGCACTGGTAGTGCTGTCTGTGTGGGGGGAGCACTGACAGTGCTGGCTGTGTGGGGGAGCACTGGCAGTGCTGGCTGTGTGGGGGAGCACTGACAGTGCTGGCTGTGTGGTGGAGCACTGACAGTTCTGGCTGTGTGGTGGGAGCACTGACAGTGCTAGCTGTGTGGGTGGAGGACTGACAGTGCTGGCTGTGTGGGGGAGCACTGACGGTGCTGGCTGTGTGGTGGGAGCACTGACAGTGCTGGCTGTGTGGGGGGCACTGACAGTGCTGGCTGTGTGGTGGAAGCACTGACAGTGCTGGCTGTGTGGGGTGAGCACTGACAGTGCTGGCTGTGTGGGGAGCACTGACAGTGCTGGCTGTGGGGAGCACTGACAGTGCTGGCTGTGTGGGGGGAGCACTGACTGTGCTGGCGGTGTGGTGGGAGCACTGGCATTGCTGGCTGTGTGTGGGAACACTGACAGTGCTGGCTATGTGGTGGGAGCACTGACAGTGCTGGATGTGTGGGGGAGCACTGACAGTGCTGGCTATGTGTGGGGGAGCACTGACAGTGCTGGCTGTGTGGGGGGAGCCCTGTCAGTGCTGGCTGTGTGGTGGGAGCACTGACAGTGCTCGCTGTGTGGGGGGAGCACTGACAGTGCTGGCTGTGTGGGGGGAGCACTGACAGTGCTGGCTGTGTGGGGGAGCACTGACAGTGCTGGCTATGTGTGGGGGAGCACTGACAGTGCTGGCTGTGTGGGGGGAGCCCTGTCAGTGCTGGCTGTGTGGTGGGAGCACTGACAGTGCTCGCTGTGTGGGGGGAGCACTGACAGTGCTGGCTGTGTGGGGGGAGCACTGACAGTGCTGGCTGTGTGGGGGAGCACTGACAGTGCTGGCTGTGTGGTGGGAGCACTGACAGTGCTGGCTGTGTGGGGGAGCACTGACAGTGCTGGCTGTGTGTTGGGAGCACTGACAGTGCTGGCTGTGTGGGGGGAGCACTGACAGTGATGGCTGTGTGGTGGGAGCACTGACATTGCTGGCTGTTGTGACGAGGCACTGGCAGTGGTGGCTGTGTGGGTGGAGCACTGACAGTGCTGGCTGTGTGGGGGAGCAGTGACAGTGCTGGCTGTGTGGGGTGAGCACTGACAGTGCTGGCTGTGTGGGGGAGCACTGACAGTGCTGGCTGTATGGGGGAAGCACTGACAGTGCTGGCTGTGTGGGGGAGCACTGACAGTGCTGGCTGTGTGGGGAGCACTGACAGTGCTGGCTGTGGGGGAGCACTGACAGTGCTGGCTGTGTGGGGGGAACACCGACAGTGCTGGCTGTGTGGGGGAGCACTGACAGTGCTGGCTGTGTGGAGGGAGCACTGACAGTGCTGGCTGTGTGGTGGGAGCACTGACAGTGCTGGCTGTGTGGGGGGGCACTGACAGTGCTGGCTGTGTGGGGTGAGCACTGACAGTGCTGGCTGTGTGGGGAGCACTGACAGTGCTGGCTGTGGGGGAGCACTGACAGTGCTGGCTGTGTGGGGGGAGCACTGATAGTGCTGGCTGTGTGGGGAGCACTGACAGTGCTGGCGGTGTGGGGGGAGCACTGACTGTGCTGGCGGTGTGGTGGGAGCACTGGCATTGCTGGCTGTGTGGGGGAACACTGACAGTGCTGGCTATGTGGTGGGAGCACTGACAGTGCTGGATGTGTGGGGGAGCACTGACAGTGCTGGCTATGTGTGGGGGAGCACTGACAGTGCTGGCTGTGTGGGGGAGCCCTGTCAGTGCTGGCTGTGTGGTGGGAGCACTGACAGTGCTCGCTGTGTGGGGGGAGCACTGACAGTGCTGGCTGTGTGGGGGGAGCACTGACAGTGCTGGCTGTGTGGTGGGAGCACTGACAGTGCTCGCTGTGTGGGGGGAGCACTGACAGTGCTGGTTGTGTGGGGGGGAGCACTGACAGTGCTGGCTGTGTGGTGGGAGCACTGACAGTGCTGGCTGTGTGTTGGGAGCACTGACAGTGCTGGCTGTGTGGGGGGAGCACTGACAGTGATGGTTGTGTCAGTGGAGCACTGACAGTGCTGGCTGTGTGGTGGGAGCACTGACATTGCTGGCTGTTGTGACGAGGCACTGGCAGTGATGGCTGTGTGGGTGGAGCACTGACAGTGCTGGCTGTGTGGGGGAGCACTGACAGTGCTGGCTGTGTGGGGTGAGCACTGACAGTGCTGGCTGTGTGGGGGAGGACTGACAGTGCTGGCTGTGTGGGGCGAACTCTGACAGTGCTGGCTCTGTGGGGAGCACTGACAGTGCTGGCTGTGTGGGGGGAGCACTGGCAGTGCTGGCTGTGTGGGGTGAGCACTGACAGTGCTGGCTGTGTGGGGGAGCACTGACAGTGCTGGCTGTGTGGTGGAGCACTGACAGTGCTGGCTGTGTGGTGGGAGCACTGACAGTGCTAGCTGTGTGGGTGGAGGACTGACAGTGCTGGCTGTGTGGGGAGCACTGACGGTGCTGGCTGTGTGGGGTGCACTGACAGTGCTGGCTGTGTGGTGGGAGCACTGACAGTGCTGGCTGTGTGGGGGAGCACTGACAGTGCTGGCTTTTGGGAGCACTGACAGTGCTGGCTGTGTGGGGGGAACACTGACAGTGCTGGCTGTGTGGGGGAGCACTGACAGTGCTGGCTGTGTGGAGGGAGCACTGACAGTGCTGGCTGTGTGGTGGGAGCACTGACAGTGCTGGCTGTGTGGGGGAGCACTGACAGTGCTGGCTGTGTGGTGGGAGCACTGACAGTGCTGGCTGTGTGGGGGAGCACTGACAGTGCTGGCTGTGTGGGGAGCACTGACAGTGCTGGCTGTGGGGGAGAACTGACAGTGCTGGCTGTGTGGGGGGAGCACTGATAGTGCTGGCTGTGTGGGGGAGCACTGACAGTGCTGGCGGTGTGGGGGGAGCACTGACTGTGCTGGCGGTGTGGTGGGAGCACTGGCATTGCCGGCTGTGTGGGGGAACACTGACAGTGCTGGCTATGTGGTGGGAGCACTGACAGTGCTGGATGTGTGGGGGAGCACTGACAGTGCTGGCTGTGTGGGGGAGCACTGACAGTGCTGACTGTGTGGGGGAGCCCTGTCAGTGCTGGCTGTGTGGGGGGAGCACTGACAGTACTGGCTGTGTGGTGGGAGCACTGACAGTGCTCGCTGTGTGGGGGGAGCACTGACAGTGCTGGCTGTGTGGGGGGAGCACTGACAGTGCTGGCTGTGTGGGGGAGCACTGACAGTGCTGGCTGTGTGTTGGGAGCACTGACAGTGCTGGCTGTGTGGGGGGAGCACTGACAGTGATGGCTGTGTCGGTGGAGCACTGACAGTGCTGGCTGTGTGGTGGGAGCACTGACATTGCTGGCTGTTGTGACGAGGCACTGGCAGTGATGGCTGTGTGGGTGGAGCACTGACAGTGCTGGCTGTGTGGGGGGAGCACTGACAGTGCTGGCTGTGTGGGGGAGCACTGACAGTGATGGCTGTGTCGGTGGAGTACAGGCAGTGCTGGCTGTGGGATGGCTCTGAACTGACATAAACTGTCCATTGTGAACTGACGTAAAATGGCCACCGTGAACTGACATAAAATGGCTGCCGTGAACTGACATAAAATGGCCAACGTGAACGGACATAACATGGCCACCGTGAACTGACATAAAATGGCCATTGCGAGCTGACATAAAATGCCCCCCTTCAACCAATGTAAAATGACCACCGTGAACTGACATAAAATGGCTGCCATGAACTGACATTAAATGGTCACCGCGAATGGACATACAATGGATGCCGTGAGCTAACATAAAATAGCCACCGTGACCTGACATAAAATGGCCGCCATGAACTGACATAAAATAGCCACCGTGAACTGACATACAATGGCCACCGTGAACTGACATAAAATGGCCACCGTGAACTGACATAAAATGGCCATTGCGAGCTGATATAAAACGGCCCCCGTGAACGGACATACAATGGCCACCGTGAACTGACATAAAATGGCCATTGCGAGCTGACATAAAACGGCTCCCTTCAACCGACATAAAATGACCACCATGAACTGACATAAAATGGCCACCGTGTACTGACATAAAATGGCCCCTTCGACTGAATAAAATGGCCCCCATGAACTGACATAAAATGGCTACCGTGAACTGAGATAAAATGGCCACCATGAACTGACATAAAATGGCACCGGTGAACTGACATAAAATGGCCACCGTGAACTGACATAAAATGGCCCCCGTGAACCGACATGAACTGGCCACCGCAAATGAGATAAAATGGCCATTGCAAACTGACATAACATGGCCATTGTGAACTGACATACAATGGTCATTGTGAACTGACATACAGTGGCCATTGTGAACTGACATACAATGGCCACCATGAACTGACATAAAATGGCCATTGTGAACTGACATAAAATGGCCATTGCGAACTGACATACAATGGCCATTGTGAACTGACATGCAATGGCCACCATGAACTGACATAAAATGTCCACTGTGAACTGACATACAATGGCCATTGTGAACTGACATACAATGGCCACCATGAACTGACATAAAATGGCCATTGTGAACAGACATAAAATGACCACCGTGAACTGACATACAATGGATCCCGTGAACTGACATAAAATGGCATTGTTAACAGATATACAATGGCCACCGTGAACTGACATAAAACGGCCATTGTGAACTGACATGAAAAATCCACTGTGAACTGACATACAATGGCCACAGTGAACTGACATAAAATGACCATTGTGAACAGACATAAAATGGCCACCGTGTACTGACATAAAATGGACCCCGTGAACTGACATAAAATGGCATTGTGAACAGATATACAATGGCCACCGTGAACTGACATAAAACGGCCATTGTGAACTGACATGAAATGGACACTGTGAAATGATATACAATGGCTGCCGTGAACTGGCATAAAATGGTCACTGTGAACTGACAAAAAATGGCCATTGTGAACTGACATACAATGGCCATTGTGAACTGACATACAATGGCCCCCGTGAACTGACATAAAATGGTCATTGCGACCTGACATAAAACAGCCCCCGTGAACTGACATAAACTGTCCATTGTGAACTGCATACAATGATTCCCTTGAACTGACATAAAATGGCCATTGTGAGCAGACATAAAATGGCCATTGTGAACTGACATAAAATGGCCATTGCGACCTGACATAAAAAGACGCCCGTGAACTGATATAAACTGTCCATTCTGAACTGACATACAATGGCCCCCATGAACTAACATAAAATGGCCATTGTGAACTGACATAAAATGGCCACTGTGAACTGAAATAAAATGGCCACTGTGAACTGATATACAATGGCCGCCGTGAACTGACATAAAATGGCCATTGCGACCTGACATAAAAAGGCACCCGTGAACTGACATAAAATGGCCCCCGTGAACTGACATAAACTGTCCATTGTGAACTGACATACAATGGCCCCCTTGAACTGACATAAAATGGCCAATGTGAACAGACATAAAATGGCCATTGTGAACTGACATACAATGGCCACCTTGAACTGACATAAAATGTCCATTGTGAACTGACATACAATGGCCCCCGTGAACTGACATAAAATGGCCATTGCGACCTGACATAAAACAGCCCCCGTGAACTGACATAAACTGTCCATTGTGAACTGACATACAATGGCCCCCTTGAACTGACATAAAATGGCCAATGTGAGCAGACATAAAATGGCCATTGTGAACTGACATAAAATGGCCATTGCGACCTGACATAAAAAGGCCCCCGTGAACTGATGTAAACTGTCCATTCTGAACTGACATACAATGGCCCCCTTGAACTGACATAAAATGGCCATTGTGAACTGACATAAAATGGCCACTGTGAACTGAAATAAAATGGCCACTGTGAACTGATATACAATGGCCGCCGTGAACTGACATAAAATGGCCATTGCGACCTGACATAAAAAGGCACCCGTGAGCTGACATAAAATGGCCCCCGTGAACTGACATAAAATGGCCCCCGTGAACTGACATAAAACGGCCATTGTGAACTGACATGAAATGTCCACTGTGAACTGACATACAATGGCCACAGTGAACTGACATAAAATGACCATTGTGAACAGACATAAAATGGCCACCGTGTACTGACATAAAATGGACCCCGTGAACTGACATAAAATGGCATTGTGAACAGATATACAATGGCCACCGTGAACTGACATAAAACGGCCATTGTGAACTGACATGAAATGGCCACTGTGACCTGATATACAATGGCTGCCGTGAACTGGCATAAAATGGTCACTGTGAACTGACAAAAAATGGCCATTGTGAACTGACATACAATGGCCATTGTGAACTGACATACAATGGCCCCCGTGAACTGACATAAAATGGCCATTGCGACCTGACATAAAACAGCCCCCGTGAACTGACATAAACTGTCCATTGTGAACTGCATACAATGATTCCCTCGAACTGACATAAAATGACCATTGTGAACAGACATAAAATGGCCACCGTGTACTGACATAAAATGGACCCCGTGAACTGACATAAAATGGCATTGTGAACAGATATACAATGGCCACCGTGAACTGACATAAAACGGCCATTGTGAACTGACATGAAATGGCCACTGTGACCTGATATACAATGGCTGCCGTGAACTGGCATAAAATGGTCACTGTGAACTGACAAAAAATGGCCATTGTGAACTGACATACAATGGCCATTGTGAACTGACATACAATGGCCCCCGTGAACTGACATAAAATGGCCATTGCGACCTGACATAAAACAGCCCCCGTGAACTGACATAAACTGTCCATTGTGAACTGCATACAATGATTCCCTCGAACTGACATAAAATGGCCATTGTGAGCAGACATAAAATGGCCATTGTGAACTGACATAAAATGGCCATTGCGACCTGACATAAAAAGGCCCCCGTGAACTGATATAAACTGTCCATTCTGAACTGACATACAATGGCCCCCATGAACTGACATAAAATGGCCATTGTGAACTGACATAAAATGGCCACTGTGAACTGAAATAAAATGGCCACTGTGAACTGATATACAATGGCCGCCGTGAACTGACATAAAATGGCCATTGCGACCTGACATAAAAAGGCACCCGTGAACTGACATAAAATAGCCCCCGTGAACTGACATAAACTGTCCATTGTGAACTGACATGCAATGGCCCCCTTGAACTGACATAAAATGGCCAATGTGAACAGACATAAAATGGCCATTGTGAACTGACATACAATGGCCACCTTGAACTGACATAAAATGTCCATTGTGAACTGACATACAATGGCCCCCGTGAACTGACATAAAATGGCCATTGCGACCTGACAGAAAACAGCCCCCGTGAACTGACATAAACTGTCCATTGTGAACTGACATACAATGGCCCCCTTGAACTGACATAAAATGGCCAATGTGAGCAGACATAAAATGGCCATTGTGAACTGACATAAAATGGCCATTGCGACCTGACATAAAAAGGCCCCCGTGAACTGATATAAACTGTCCATTCTGAACTGACATACAATGGCCCCCTTGAAGTGACATAAAATGGCCATTGTGAACTGACATAAAATGGCCACTGTGAACTGAAATAAAATGGCCACTGTGAACTGATATACAATGGCCGCCGTGAACTGACATAAAATGGCCATTGCGACCTGACATAAAAAGGCACCCGTGAACTGACATAAAATGGCCTCCGTGAACTGACATAAAATGGCCCCCGTGAACTGACATAAAATGGCCACCGTGAACTGACATAAAATGCCCCCGTGAACCGACATGAACTGGCCACCGCAACTGAGATAAAATGGCCATTGCAAACTGACATAAAATGGCCATTGTGAACTGACATACGATGGCCACCATGAACTGAGATAAAATGGCCATTGCAAACTGACATAAAATGGCCATTGTGAACTGACATACAGTGGCCACTGTGAACTGACATAAAATGGCTGCCGTGAACTGATATACAATGGCCCCCGTGAACTGATATAAAATGTCCATCGTGAACTGACATGAAACGGCCCCGTGAACTGACATAAAATGGCGGCCATGAGCTAACATAAAATAGCCACCGTGACCTGACATAAAATGGCCACCATGAACTGACATACAATGGCCACCGTGAACTGACATAAAATGGCCATTGCGAGCTGACATAAAATTGCCCCCATCAACCGACATAAAATGACCATCGTGAACCGACATAAAATGGCCACCGTGTACTGACATAAAATGGCCCCCATCGACTGAATAAAATGGCCCCCGTGAACTGACAAAAATGGCCACTGTGAATTGAGATAAAATGGCCACCGTGAACTGACAAAAAATGGGCACCATGAACTGACATAAAATGGCCCCCGTGAACTGACATAAAATGGCCACCGTGAACTGACATAAAATGGCCCCCGTGAACCGACATGAACTGGCCACTGCAACTGAGATAAAATGGCCATTGCATACTGACATAAAATGGCCATTGTGAACTGACATGCAATGGCCATTGTAAACTGACATACAATGGCCATTGTGAACTGACATGCAATGGCCATTGTGAACTGACATACAATGGCCACCATGAACTGACATAAAATGGCCCCCGTAAACTGACATAAAATTGCCACCGTGAACTGACATAAAATGGCCCCCGTGAACCGACATGTACTGGCCACCGCAACTGAGATAAAATGGCCATTGCAAACTGACATAAAATGGCCATTGTAAACTGACATACAATGGCCACCGTGAACTGACACAAAATAGCGATTGTGAACTGACATACAATGGCCATTGTGAACTGACATATAAATGGCCACCATGGACTGACATAAAATGGCCCCCGTGAACTGACATAAAATGCCCACCGTGAACTGACATAAAATGGCCCCCGTGAACCAACATATACTGGCCACCGCAACTGAGATAAAATGGTCATTGCAAACTGACATAAAATGGCCATTGTGAACTGATATACAATGGCCACCGTGAACTGACATAAAATGGCCATTGCGACCGGACGTAAAAAGGCCCCCGTGAACAGATATAAAATGTCCATCGTGAACTGACATAAAATGGCCCCGTGAACTGAGATAAAATGGCCGCCATGAGCTAACATAAAATAGCCACCGTGAGCTGACATAAAGTTGCCGCCATGAACCGACATAAAATGACCACCGTGAACTGACATAAATTGGCCACCGTAAACTGATAAAAAATGGCCCCCATTGACTGAATAAAATGGCCTCCTTGAACTGACATAAAATGGCCACCGTGACCTGACATAAAATGGCCTCCGTGAACCGACATGAACTGGCCACCGCAACTGAGATAAAATGGCCATTGCAAACTGACATAAACTGGCCATTGTGAACTGACATACAATGGCCATTGTGAACTGACATGCAATGGCCACCGTGAACTGACACAAAATGGCCACCGTCAACTGATAAAAAAATGGCCATTGCACACTGACATAAAATGGCCATTGTGAACTGACATACAATGGCCATTGTGAACTGACATACAATGGCCACCATGAACTGACATAAAATGGCCATTGTGAACTGACATAAAATGGCCATTGTGAACTGACTCACAACGGCCACCGTGAACTGACATAAAATGGCCATTGTGAACTGACATAAAATGGCCATTGTGAACTGAAGAAAAATGGTCATGGCAAAGTGACATAAAATGGCCATTGTGAACTGACATACAATGGCCATTGTGAACTGACATACAATGGCCACCATGAACTGACATAAAATGGCCATTGTGAACTGACATAAAAAAGCCATTGCGACCTGACATAAAAAGGCCCCCGTGAACTGACATAAAATGGCCACTTTTAACTGAGATAAAATGGCCACCGTGAACTGAAATAAAATGGCCATTGTGAACTGACATACAATAGCCACCATGAACTGACATAAAATGGCCCCCGTGAACTGTGCATAAAATGGCCACCGTGAACTGACATAAAATGGCCCACGTGAACCGACATGAACTGGCCGTCACAACTGAGATAAAATGGCCATTGCAAACTGACATAAAATGGCCATTGTGAACGGACATACAATGACCACCGTGAACTGACATAAAATGGCCATTGCAAACTGACATAAAATGGCCATTGTGAACGGACATACAATGGCCACCGTGAACTGACATAAAATGGCCATTGCAAATTGACATAAAATGGCCATTGCAAATTGACATAAAATGGCCATTGTGAACTGACATACAATGGCCACCGTGAACTGACATAAAATGGTCATTGTGAACTGACATAAAATGGCCATTGTGAACTGACATACAGTGGACACCGTGAACTGACATAAAATGGCTGCCGTGAACTGACATACAATGGCCGCCGTGAACTGACATAAAATGGCCATTGCGAGCAGACATAAAAAGGCTCCCGTCAACCGACATTAAATGACCACCGTGAACTGACATAAAATGGCCACCGTGTACTGACATAAAATGGCACCCATCGACTGAATAAAATGGCCCCCGTGAACTGACATAAAATGGCCACTGTGAACTGAGATAAAATGGCCACCGTGAACTGACATAAAATGGCCATTGTGAACTGACATACAATAGCCACCATGAACGGACATAAATGGCCCCCGTGAACTGATATAAAATGGCCACCGTGAACTGACATAAAATGGTCCCCGTGAACCGACATGAACTGGCCACCGCAACTGAGATAAAATGGCCATTGCAAACTGACACAAAATGGCCATTGTGAACTGACATGCAATGGCCATTGTAAACTGACATACAATGGCCACCGTGAAGTGACACAAAATGGCCACCGTCAACTGAGAAAAAAATGGCCTATGCAAACTGACATAAAATGTCCATTATGAACTGACATACAATGGCCATTGTGAACTAACATACAATGGCCACCATGAACTGACATAAAATGGCCCCCATGAACTGACATAAAATGGCCACCGTGAACTGACATAAAATGGCCCCCGTGAACCGACATGAACTGGCCACCGCATCTGAGATAAAATGGCCATTGCAAACTGACATAAAATGGCCATTGTGAACTGACAAAAAATGTCCATTGCAAATTGACATAAAATGGCCATTGTGAACTGACATACAATGGCCACCGTGAACTGACATAAAATGGCCATTGTGAACTGACATAAAATGGGCATTGTGAACTGACATAAAATGGCCATTGTGAACTGACATAAAATGGCCACTGTGAACTGACATAAAATGGCCAATGTGAATTGACATACAATGGCCACCGTGAACTGAAATAAAATGGCCCCCGTGAACTGACATAAAATGGCCAATGTGAACTGACATAAAATGGCCATTGTGAACTGACATAAATGGCCAATGTGAACTGACATACAATGGCTACCGTGAACTGACATAAAATGGCCATTCTGAACTGACATACAATAGCCATTGCGACCTGACACAAAATGGCCCCCGTGAACTGACATTAACTGTCCATTGTGAACTGACACAAAATGGCCATTGCGACCTGACATGAACTGTCCATTGTTAACTGACATAAAATGGCTATTGTGAACTGACATAAAATGGCTCCCGTGAACCGACATAAAATGGCCACCGTGAACTGACATACAATGGCCATTGTGAACTGACATACTAATGGCCGACTGCTGGTTGTGGATTTTGTTTTGGCAGAGTCCCAGAGAGAGACGGAGAGACCGAGAGACCGAGAGAGATGGAGAGGGGAGAACAGCCTCCCCCCACCGAGAGAGATGGAGAAGGGGAACCCCCTCCCCCACCGAGAGAGATGGAGAAGAGGAACCCCCCCCCCCACCGAGCGAGATGGAGAAGGGGTAACCCCCCCTCCCCCCACAGAGAGAGATGGAGAGGGGAGAACTCCCCCTCCACCGAGAGAGATGGAGAGGGTGGACCCCCCCCCCCGCTGAGAGAGAAGGAGAGGGCGACCCCCCCACCACCGAGAGAGATGGAGAGGGGGGACCCCCCACCGAAAGAGATGGAGAGGGGGGACTCCCCCAGCGAGAGAGATGGAGAGGGGGACCCCCCCCACCGAGAGAGATGGAGAGGCGGGAACCCCCACACCCACCGAGAGAGATGGAGAGGGGGGAACTCCCCCTCCACCGAGAGAGATGGAGAGGGTGGGCCCCCCCCCCGCCGAGAGAGATGGAGAGGGTGGACCTCACCCCCCCGCCGAGAGAGATGGAGAGGGTGGACCCCCCTCCGCCGAGAGAGATGGAGAGGGTGGACCCCCCCCCCCCCCGCCGAGAGAGATGGAGAGGGTGGACCCCCCCCCGCCGAGAGAGATGGAGAGGGGGCCCCCCTCCACCGAGAGAGATGGAGAGGGGGGAACTTTGCCCCCACCGAGAGAGATGGAGAGAGGGGAGCCCTGCCCCCACCGAGAGAGATGGAGAGAGGGGAGCCCTGCCCCCACCGACAGAGATGGAGAGGGGAGAACTCCCCCTCCACCGAGAGAGATGGAGAGGCGGGAACACCCCACCCACCGAGAGAGATGGAGAGGGGGGACCCTTCCCCCCCCCCCCCCCCCCCCACCGAGACGGAGAGGAAAACTGCAGGGGATGGGCACAATGGAAATGTGGAGCTTGTTCAAAGAACAGCTACTGCGTGTCCTTGATAAGTATGTACCTGTCAGGCAGGGAGGAAGTGGTCGAGCAAGGGAACCGTGGTTTACTAAGGCAGTTGAAACACTTGTCTAGAGGAAGAAGGAAGGAGGCTTATGTAAAGATGAGACATGAAGGTTCAATAAGGGCGCTCGAGAGTTACAAGTTAGCTAGAAAGGACCTAAAGAGGGAGCTAAGAAGAGCCAGAAGGGGACATGAGAAGTCTTTGGATGGTAGGATCAAGGATAACCCTCAAGCTTTCTACAGATATGTCAGGAATAAAAGAATGACTTGGGTAAGAGTAGGGCCAGTCAAGGACAGGAGTGGGAAGTTGTGCTTGGAGTCCGTGGAGATAGGAGAGGTGCTATACGAATATTTTTCATCACTATTCACACAGGAAAAAGACAATGTTGACGAGGAGAATACTGAGATTCAGGCTACTCGACTAGAAGGACTTGAGGTTCATAAGGCGGAGGTGTTAACTATTCTGGAAAGGGTGAAAATAGACAAGTCCCCCTAGCCGGATGGGATTTATCCTAGGATTCTCTGGCAAATGCTGTCCCCTTGTTCAAGAAGGGGAGTAGAGACAACCCCGGTAAATATAGACCAGTGAGCCTTACTTCTGTTGTGGGCAAAATCTTGGAAAGGTTTTTAAGAGATAGGGTGTATAATCATCTGGAAAGGAATAATTTGATTAGACATAGTCAACACGGTTTTGTGAAGGGTCGGTTGTGCCTCACAAACCATATAGAGTTCTTTGAGAAGGTGAGAAACAGGTGGATGAGGGTAAAGCAGTTGATGTGGTGTATATGGATTTCAGTAACGCGTTTGACAAGGTTCCCCACGGTAGGCTACTGCAGAAAATACGGAAGCATGGGATTCAGGAAGATTTAGCAGTTTGGATCAGAAATTGGCTAGCTGGAAGAAGACAAAGGGTGGTGGTTGATGGGAAGTGTTCAGACTGGAGTCCAGTTACTAGTGGTGTACCACAAGGATCTGTATTGGGGCCACTGCTGTTTGTCATTTTTATAAATGACCTGGAGGAGGGCGCAGAAGGATGGGTGAGTAAATTTGCAGCTGACACTAAAGTCGGTGGAGTTGTGGACAGTGCGGAAGGATGTTACAAGTTACAGAGGGACATAGATAAGCTGCAGCGCTGGGCTGAGAGGTGGCAAATGGAGTTTAATGCAGAAAAATGTGAGGTGATTCATTTAGGAAGGAATAACAGGAAGACAGCGTACTGGGCTAATGGTAAGATTCTTGGCAGTGTGGATGAGCAGAGAGATCTCGGTGTCCATGTACATAGATCCCTGAAAGTTGCCACTCAGGTTGAGAGGGTTGTTAAGAAGGTGTACGGTGTGTTAGCTTTTATTGGTAGAGTGTCTGAATTTTGGAGCCATGAGGTCATGTTGCAGCTGTACAAAACTCTGGTGCGGCCGCATTTGGAGTATTGCGTGCAATTCTGGTCGCCGCATTATAGGAAGGATGTGGAAGCATTGGAAAGGGTGCAGAGGAGATTTACCAGAATGTTGCCTGGTTATGGAGGGAAGATCTTATGAGGAAAGGCTGAGGGACTTGAGGCTGTTTTCGTTAGAGAGAAGAAAGTTAAGAGGTGACTTAATTGAGGCATACAAGGTGATCAGAGGATTGGATAGGGTGGACAGTGAGAGCCTTTTTCCTCGGATGGTGATGTCTAGCACGAGGGGACATAGCTTTAAATTGAGGGGAGATAGATATAAGACAGATGTCAGAGGTACGTTCTTTACTCAGAGAGTAGTAAGGGCGTGGAATGCTCTGCCTGCAACAGTAGTGGACTCGCCACACTAAGGGCATTCAAATGGTCATTGGATAGACATATGGACGATAAGGGAATAGTGTAGATGGGCTTCAGAGTGGTTTCACAGGTCGGCGCAACATCGAGGGCCGAAGGGCCTGTACTGCGTTGTAATGTTCTATGAGAGAGATGGAGAGAGGGGAACAGCCACCTCCCCACCGAGAGTGATGGAGAGGGGGGACCCCCCACCGAGAGGGATGGAGAGTGGGGACGCCCCCACCGAGAGGGATGGAGAGGGGGGAACAGCCACCTCCCCACCGAGAGTGATGGAGAGGGGGGACCCCCCACCGAGAGGGATGGAGAGGGGGGAACCCCCACCCCACCGAGAGAGATGGAGTGGGAGAACCCCCCCCCCCCCCCCCCCACCGAGAGAGATGGAGAGGGGAAACCCCCCCCACCACCGAGAGAGATGGAGGGGGGGAATCCTCCCACACCGAGAGAGATGGAGAGACCGAATCCCCCCACACCGAGAGAGATGGAGAGGGCGAATCCCCCCACACCGAGAGAGATGGAGGGGGGTATCCCCCCCACCGAGAGTTGTGGAGTGGGGGGACCCCCCGCCCCCACCGAGAGGGATGGAGGGGGGACCCCCCCACCGAGAGGGATGGAGAGGGGGGAACCCCCACCACCACCGAGAGAGATGGAGAGGGGGGACCCCCCACCGAGAGAGATGGAGTGGGGGAACCCCCCCCCCCACCGAGAGAGATGGAGAGGGGGGACCCCCCACCGAGAGAGATGGAGTGGGGGAACCCCCCCCCCACCGAGAGAGATGGAGTGGGGGAACCCCCCCCCCACCGAGAGAGATGGAGAGGGGGGACCCCCCCACCGAGAGAGATGGAGTGGGGGAACCCCCCCACCCACCGAGAGAGATGGAGAGGGGAAACCCCCCCCACCACCGAGAGAGATGGAGGGGGGGAATCCCCCCACACCGAGAGAGATGGAGAGGGCGAATCCCCCCACACCGAGAGAGATGGAGGGGGGAAATCCCCCCACCGAGAGTTGTGGAGTGGGGAGAACCCCCCCCCCACCGAGAGGGATGGAGAGGGGGAACCCCCCCCAATCCACTGAAAGAACACGGCTGAAACCGATGGAGGGAGAAAAGAAAGGGGGGGTAAGGGGGTAAACAAGGAGCAGGGGGTCACACACCAGGTCGGCCAGGAAGGGCATCACGGAGGGTCTGCGGGGGAGAGAGGGGAAGGTTTAGGGAAAGGGGGTTTGGGGGGGGGGCAGACACGCCGAACTGAACGGCAACAGTTTGTAACGATAGAAACGTAAGAGAAAGCCTTTTCACTCTCTGAGAAATGTAAACTAGCCGCAATGCTCAGAATTGTGGAAACGGCAATAAAAAGATTTTTACAATAAATCCAGAGCCCAGTTCAGTTTTTCCAATTCAGGGGCAACTTAGCGCGGCCCATCCACCTGCCCTGCACATCTTTGGGTTGTGGGGGTGAGACCCAGGCTAACACGGGGAGAACGTGCAAACTCCACACGGACAGTGACCCAGAGCCGGGATTGAACAGTGGTTAGCACTGCTGCCTCACAGCTACAGGGCCCCAGGTTCGATTCCCTGCTTAGATCACTGTCTGTGCGGAGTCTGGACGTCCTCCCCGTGTCTGCGTGGGTTTCCTCCGGGTGCTCCGGTTTCCTCCCACCGTCCAAAGACGTGCAGGTTAGGTGGGTTGGCGGTGATCAATGCAAATTGCCCACAGTATCTAAAGATGTTCAGGTTAGGTGGGGTGACAGCGACGGGATAGGGGAGTGGGCCCAGGTATGGCGCTCTCTTCAGGGTTCACACTGTCTCTGTCATTATTGTTTACACCGACAATGCTGCCAAACTTTCTATCAAACTTTCTATCTCATTATCTTCAATCAGTACTCAACAAAGTCAAACTGAGACACACAGACACACACACACACACACACACACAAAGGCATACACACACACAGGCACACACACAGGCACACACACACACGCACACACAGGCATACACACACACAGGCACACACACAGGCACACACACATACACACACACAGACACACACAGACACACAGTCACACACTGCAATGAAGTTACTGAGAAAAGTCCCTAGTCTCCAAACTCTGGCGCCTGTTCGGGTACACTGAGGGTGAATACATAATGTCCAATTCACCAAACAGCACGTCCTTCGGGACGTCAGGGGGGAAACCGGAGCACCCGGGAGAAACCCACGCGGACAAGCGGAGAACGTGCAGACTCCGCACAGACTGCGACCCAAACCGGGATTCGAACCTGGGGCTCTGGAGCTGTGAGGCCGCAGTGCTACCCACTGTGCTACCGTGTAACTTCCAGTGCCGCATAAAGAATGCCACACATAACCCCCCCCCCCTCAACACACACACACGTGTACAGAAAAACAGATACTCAAACTCAGACAGACTGGGTCAATACATCTTTCAAATGGAGCGAGATCCATTCTCCACCTTTAACTTGGAGAGGTGTATCTGGCCTGTGTGTGACCCAAGTCACACACTGACTCTGAACATCCTCACAGCAGCTTGGGGACAGATAATTCTGAAGCACTTTTCATAACCTTTGGGTATCACAAACTGCTTCACAGGCAATGGAGCCCTTTTGAAAGGTGGTAATTTAGGAAATGGACCAGCTAATTTCAGAGAGACACACAGAAACAGGATGAGATTGTGCTGTACATGTTTCACAGCTGTCACTGAGACACACACGAGATGTACAATATCAATTATTATTCTGAAGCATTTTGATTAAATCAGCCCTGAGACTGAATTCCAGTGTTTCAGAGTAAAGCTCCATCTACACTGCCCATCAAACACACACAACCCAAATACTGTCTGGGGTTAAATACAGAGTCAAAATCCCTCTGTCCTGTCCAAGGAATTTTTCATTGCAGATAGTTATTTTTATTTTTTGGAAAAGCAGAACTTAAATTGCACCGAATCCCAGGGTGGACTCTTGTTTATTTCAGCCCTTCACATTCAAATGTGAAGTTTAAGGTCCGATTACAGGTGTCTGCTTGTCTCTGTTTGTATATTCTCTGTTACTGTTGTTTTGTCACTTGTCTGAAGCATTTGAATAATAGGCCTTGGTTAATCAATCCTTCCTCACAGCACATGGAAGTTGTGAATCTTCAAGGCTCTCAGTCTAATGTAGTTAAAAAACAACTGCTTCCTTTGATCCTCAATCCATTTCCCAACCCGAAAAAGATCTCACACCTTTCCACAATGCAGGAATATCTCCATCAAAACCTCTAATCAGTTCCCCATACACTTGTTAAACTTGCCTGTGTGAAGTAAATTCCACTGACAGATTCCGAAAGCTGCACAGAGCAATGACTGGTTATTTTAAACTTTGAAACGGAACTATTTTAACTTGTCCATCAGTCCTATTAAACAGAAATGTTCTCCCTGTGGGCTGACAGTCTCTCAGCAAGATTGAAACATTGAGGGACCCCGCGTCCTGCATTTGACAACATTTGTGGCACTTCCACAATCTACGACACATTGCTGTCTGTATTGTGTGAATCCAACTGTGAAATATCTGTCCAGTTTAAACTTCCACTGTTTCTGCCTTGTCATCATTGATAAAGATCACGGTTTGATCACCCCTCTGTCTGAGGTGGGAGTGGGAGCATCGAGGGCTGCAGGCCCGTCCTCCTGTCCTCCCACCCCTCTGCCTGAGGTGGGACTGGGACCATCCAGGCTGCAGGCCCGGCCTCCTGACCTCCCACCCCTCTGCCTGAGGTGGGAGTGGGACCGCCTGGGGCTGCAGGCCCAGCCTCCTGTCCTCCCACCCCTCTGTCTGAGGTGGGAGTGGGACCGCCTGGGGCTGCAGGCCCGGCCTCCTGTCCTCCCACCCCTCTGTCTGAGGTGGGAGTGTGACCATCCATGGCTGCAGGCCGAGCCTCCTGTCCTCCCACCCCTCTGCCTGAGGTGGGACTGGGACCATCCAGGGCTGCAGGCCCAGCCTCCTGTCCTCCCACCCCTCTGCCTGAGGTGGGACTGGGACCATCCAGGGCTGCAGGCCCAGCCTCCTGTCCTCCCACCCCTCTGCCTGAGGTGGGAGTGTGACCATCCATGGCTGCAGGCCCGGCCTCCTGTCCTCCCACCCCTCTGCCTGAGGTGGGAGTGGGACAATCCAGGGCTGCAGGCCCGGCCTCCTGTCCTCCCACCTCTCTGCCTGAGGTGGGACTGGGACCATCCAGGGCTGCAGGCCGAGCCTCCTGTCCTCCCACCCCTCTGCCTGAGGTGGGACTGGGACCATCCAGGGCTGCAGGCCCAGCCTCCTGTCCTCCCACCCCTCTGCCTGAGGTGGGACTGGGACCATCCAGGGCTGCAGGCCCAGCCTCCTGTCCTCCCACCCCTCTGTCTGAGGTGGGACTGGGACCATCCAGGGCTGCAGGCCCAGCCTCCTGCCCTCCCACCCCTCTGGCCAGCACCTCGGGGGCATCCTCCACTGCCGGGGGCAGGGCGGACAAGACATTATGTGGGGGCGGCAGCCTCCCGTCGCTCCGCTGCCCCCGCGGTGCCCTCGCCCTCCCGCCTGCTCACGCGGCAGCTGGGGGTGAAGTGCTATGCCCACCTTACCATGACCATTGAGGCGGGCACCCGTGCGATGGGCGGGGCTGTCGGCCCCTCGGCCATCGTAGCCGCCTCGCGGATGTACGGCAAGGCCGGGTTCTTCCTGCGGGCCGAGCAGGCGGCCCACCGGGCCCTGGAAAGGGGGCTCACGGTGGGCGGGGCACACGTGGCGGTGGAGACGCTGGAGGCCACCGCAGAACGTGTTGTTCTATCAAACGTCCCGCCCTCCCTCCCCACCGAGCTCCTCCTGCCCCATCCCAACCTACTGGGGGAGGTCAGGTCCGGGGCGGCGCCGCTGACGCTCGGCCTGCGGGACCCCTCCCTCCGCCATGTCTACTCCTTCCGCCGCCAGGCTTCTGTCCGCCTGAGCCGGGAGGGGGAGGGGGATGCTGCCGGGGCCTCTCCCGCCATGGAGGCCGTGCAGCAGGGCGATCCCGAGCCGCCCCCTCCCCGCAAGCGCCGCCTGCCCGGGCAAGGGGGGGGTTTGCTGCCCCCTCCCCGGGCGAGGAGGGGTGGGGGTCTCCCGTGTTGGTGCCCATCCCCCTGACGCCTGGCCCGGGGCACACAATGAAGAGAAGCAAGGCCGGGGGGGCCTCCGAGGCCCCCGAGCCACTCGAGCTGCTGTCGCCCCCCGAGCAGGAGGACCCGGGGTCGAGCGGAGTCGAAGCCCCTGGGGGCCCGTCCCGCCCGGTGCAAGTTTCCTCCCCGGACGCCTCCTCTTCACCATCGCCGAGGGCCGGCAGCAGCAGCGACCGCTCATCGTGCCGCTGTGGGCCGTGGACGGGGGAGGAGGGGAAGGCTCCCCGCCCTCTACACCCGGGCGGGCGACGCCGGAGAGCCCTGTTTTCAACCCGGACATGTTTCCGTGGGGGTCTCTCCGAGGTCCCGGAGTCGCCGGCGCGGGTGGACGCGCCGTCCACGGGCCCTGAGCCGCGGGAGGAGCCTGCGAGGGACCTGCCTGAGGACGACCCTGGGGGGGTGGTGTCGACTCGGGCCAAGGGTTAGCCGGTAGGCCCGTGCCGCCCACTCTCCATGTGGCGGGGGACTCGAGCCCTGGAGGTGACCGTTCGGAGGAGGAAGGCTGCTCGGTGGCGGGTGAGGAGGAGGATTTAGACGCGCTCTGCAGCGAGGCAGAGGGCACCCTCACACCCGGCACCGAGTCTCCCCTCGTCCCCCCTGGGGAACTTCGGACATTTCTGGGAACGCTCCATGGTCACCCGGACTGTGTGCGGCTGGCCCTGGGCAGCTGGGGAAACCTGGGGCTGCTCCTTGGCTCCGCCCGGGCCTATGTCAGAGAGGCCCGGGAGTTCGATCAAGACCAGGAGGAGCAGCGCCAAGCTGCTCAGTTCCTTGTGGGACTCCTGAGGGAGTGGAGGGGGCGGTACCCCCACTCTGAGCACTAAAGGTGATGGATAACTATTGCTGCTGACATGGAGGTGACCATGGCCAGCCTCAACATCAACGGCAGCAGCCACGCACACCACCGTCTCCAGTTCCTGTCTATCCTCCGGGACGGAAAGTACGGGGTGTGCTTCCTGCAGGAAACCCAGGCCATCCGGGTGACGAAGCTCAGTGGACCCTGGAGGGGCAAGGAGGAGTCTCCATGAGTCACCTGGCCCCACCTTCGGGCGGGGTGGCTATCTTGTTGGCTCCACATTTTCAGCCGGAGATCTTGGGGGGGGGTCAAGGAGCCGGTGCCAGGCCGTCTGCTGCACCTAAAGGCCCGTTTCGGGGCAGCGGTGATTCACTTTGTAAATGTTTCCGCTCCCGTGGCCGGACCGCAGCAGGCGACTTTCTTCCAAAAGGTGTCCACTCTTCCAGGCACCATCCCGGTGGGAGAGTTGTTATTGAAAATATGGAAAGATGTGTCATTTGAAACATGGAAGTCTGGGAATATCTGGTCTGGAAGAAACAAGAGAGTATACAGGGAAAGATCCCACAAAGGGTTACCAGCAGCTGCCAGGAGAACATTGTAAAATGCAGATAGCCTTGCTCAAGCAGGCTTAGCAAACAAGACAAACAGGACTTTGAATGAAGCCAAAATCAATGGCCCACACCTTCATTGAAAGTAACTATCTTAGTTAGCAGCTGGAAAAAAGGATGAGGTTCAGTTGAATTTGGTGATAATTCTAGGTGTGAAAATTTGCTAAACAAGGTAAATTAAAGAAAGCTGGAGACTATGTCTACGAGAAACATAATTCAAAGCCAAAAGCAAAGTCAAAATTACGAGCTGAGGACACAATTGGAAAATAAAACTACAGAAATGACAGGAATTAAAAGTAACACCTCTTGAACCATAGCATTTTGATCATCACAAAGGAAACACTGTAATCAGATCTATTAGATGCAGTTATGTCAAAATGAATACTTAGTTGGATTAGAAAGTTTAGATCAAAGATACTTTTTACAATCAAAGTGAAATAAGTTACTTTACGATATAGTCATAAAAACTAGATAACTGTTAGAAAAATATGTAAACCCAGAGACCAGGGCAGGAACTACCAGAACCAGAACCAGAACTCAGAGGGAGGGAGAGAGAGAAGCAGAGAAGAAACAAGCAGCTCAGAGTCAGATTACAGTCAGCTCGGCCATGGGAAAGGCAAGGCATAGCAGCCGAGCTAAAACAGCTAATACATCTCAGGAAGACTATAATTCAAAGAGTCAGCTCTATGTCAGCTCAGAGACAGTCTGCAGAGTCAGCTCTCACAGCTCGGTACATGGGAAAGACAGGACACAGCAACCGAGCTCATCAGCGATTACATCTAAAGAAGACCAGACTTTATAAAGAAGATTGATTGTCAAGGTGGGCCTGAAGGTCCCTTCAACCACCCAGAAGGACCCAGAAGCAAGGTCTTTTTCCTTTCTGTAAAGAAAGTGTTTGCAGCTTTTAAAAGAAAAAATATAATAATAAAATAACTTAATTTAACCTGAAATAGTGGTTATTCCAAAGTCTACTTTACTTACTTAGCAATGCGGGACCCAGGATCGATGCTACTAAGTGGGAAGTAGGTGAAATCTTCGGTGAAGGTATGGGTTATACCGGGGGATAACTTGAAAATATAGTTTGACCTGAATAGCACCCACTGAAGCCTGCATCGGAGTCGGGAGTGAGAATCCTGATCACCATTTAGAATCTCGGCCCTTTTTGGTATTGGGGGAATTCTAAGAATAGTGGTGAGTTTTCAAAAACAGAGTGCATCGTCCTCGGAGGGGATTCTAATTGCACCCTCAAGGACAAGGACCGCATCGGAGTCCAGCGCGGCCCGGCTGCGGTGGTGAAGTTGAGGGACCTGGTTAGGTCCTTTGACTTGGTGGATGTCTGGCGGACTCTCCATCCTGAATTGCGGGTGCGCACCTCTGTGCGGCCCCAGTTCAGCGCGTCCAGAATCGACCGTCTTTACATTTCCAAGGCGTACTTGCCCAGCGTTCCGACGGCCTCCATGGAGCAGGTGCCGAGCTCGGATCACCACCTGGTGTGGGCGGGTCTCGCCCCGTCCCGCGCTCAGACACGGTCCGCGTACTGGCACTTTAACAACCTGCTGCTGGAGGATGAGCGGTTCCTGGACTCGTTCCGCCGTTTCTGGGCCGGCTGGAGAAGGGAGCGGGGTGGCTTCCCCTCCTTGAGGCTACGGTGGGATGTGGGCAAGGCCCAGAACCGTGCCTTCTGTCAGGGGTACACGGAGGGGTCTTCGGCGGGGCGGAACTCCACGATCGCCAACCTGGCTGAGGAACTCCTCGATCTGGAGTCACGTCTCGCTCAGCCCGATGAGGCCCGGCCCTGGGGCTGGTGTACAGGGAGTAGAGGGGCGCACTGCGGGGCCTGCAACTCGCCGGGTCCCGCGGCGAGGACGTGAGGTCGCGGATCCGTCTCCTAACGGACATGGACCGCGGCTCCCGCTTCTTCTACTCGCTGGAAAGAGGACGCGGGGCCCGTCGGCAGGTTTCTACGCTGCTGGCCGACGTCCGGCCCCTCGTCTCGGATCCGGAGGGGGTCAGGACCCTGATCAGGGATTTTTACTCCGACCTCTTCTCTCCGGGTCCGTCCAGCGAGGACGCTTGCAGAGTTCTGTGGGAGGACCTGCCGCAGGTGGGCCCGGAGGGCGCCGGGAAGCTCGATAATGCCATCAACCTCCAAGAGCTGACCGGCGCCCTGGACAGCCTCTCACGGGGCAAATCCCCAGGGCTGGACGGGCTGACCGTGGAGTTCTTCAGGGCGTGCTGGGACGTCCTGGGGAGCGACTATGCGGGGGTCCTGGGGGAATGTATCGCGACCGGGGAGATGCCCCTTTCGTGGCGCAGGGCCATCATTGCCCGGCTGCCCAAGCAGGGGGATCTCCGCCGACTTAAGACCTGGCGACCGGTCTCCCTCCTCAGCACGGACTATAAAATCTTTGCCAAGGTGCTGTGTTTACGCCTTGGCCCCGAGCTGGACCACATGATCCACCCTGACCAGTCCTACACAGTCCCGGACCGCACAATCTACACAATATCCACCTGGCCCGGGACATTATTCACTTTACCCAGCGGACTGGTATGTCGAGCGCCTCCCTGTCTCTTGACCAGGAGAAGGCGTTCGACAGGGTGGGGCCCGGGGATTTGCTCGGGACTCTGCGAGCTGTCGGGTTCGGGTGGTATTTTGTCGCCCGGATCCGGTTACTGTCCGCCGCCTCGGAGAGTCTGGTTAAGGTTAACGGGTCCCTGACGGCGCCCCTTCGCTTTGGGAGAGGAGTGCGTCAGGGCTGCCCCCTGTCCGGCCAACATTATTCCCTCTGCGTGGGGCCTTTCCTGTGCCTCCTGCGGAGGGGGTTCACGGGGCTGGTTCTGCGCGAGCCGGACGGGGGGGTGGTCCTCTCGGCGGACGCTGATGCCGTGTTCCTCATGGTCACTGACCCCGGGGACCCCCGGAGGATGCGAGAGAGCCAAGCTGTCTACTCCGCCGCGTCCTCCCCACGGATCAACTGGGCCAAATGTTCCGGACTCCTGGTCGGTCCGTGGCAGGTGGACCCCCCTCCCGGAGGAGCTCGGGCCCTTCAGCTGGAGTCGGACCAACAGCCTCGACCTGGGAGTCCATCTTTGCCCGGCAGAGGGAGCCTGGCCGGCGAACGGGCAGGAGCTGGAGACCAAGGTCACCGCTGGCCTGGGACGCTGGACAGGACGGCTCCGAGTGCTGTCCCCCAGGGGCCGAGTTCTCGTCATAAACCAGCTGATCGCCTCCATGCTGTGGTCCCGGCTGGTCACTGACTCCCCCCCCCTGGCTTTGTCCCACCATCCAGAGAGCCCGGCTTCGGTTCCTCCGGGACAATCGACTGCACGGGGTCGCTGCGGAGGTCTGGAGTCTCCCGATGGCGGAGGGCGGTCAGGCGCTGGTGTGCCTCCGCACCCAGACTGCCACTTTCCACCCTCAGACTCTGCAGCGTTACCTGTACGCTGAGCCTCCTCCACGGTGGGGCCCTGGCGACGGATTTCTCCCCCCAGGGGCTCGGCCTGAACTACGACGTGCGGCTCCTGTCTGTGGACCAGCAGGGTCTTCGGAACTCTCTGTTGGCGCTGCCCGTCTTGTACCAGGACCTCCTCAAAGTCTGGAACACGGTCTCCAGGCGCCGCAGCTCTCCCCCGTCAGGAGTGGCGGCTGTCGTAAGGGAGGCGCTGCTCAGGAATCCGCACCTCCGCCAATCTCCATTCGGGTGGCTGGCGGAGCGGAGGGCGGTGGGTGCCGTGGGAAGGGCTGGGTGGCGGAGGGCCGGGCTGTGGGTGCCGTGGGCAGGGCTGGGTGGCGGAGGGCTGTGGGTGCCGTGGGAAGGGCTGGGTGGCGGAGGGCTGTGGGTGCCGTGGGCAGGGCTGGGTGGGGGAGGGCGGTGGGTGCCGTGGGAAGGGCTGGGTGGGGAGGGCGGTGGGTGCCGTGGGCAGGGCTGGGTGGCGGAGGGCGGTGGGTGCCGTGGGAAGGGCTGGGTGGCGGAGGGCTGTGGGTGCCGTGGGCAGGGCTGGGTGGCGGAGGGCCGGGCTGTGGGTGCCGTGGGAAGGGCTGGGTGGCGGAGGGCTGTGGGTGCCGTGGGCAGGGCTGGGTGGCGGAGGGCCGGGCTGTGGGTGCCGTGGGCAGGGCTGGGTGGCGGAGGGCTGTGGGTGCCGTGGGAAGGGCTGGGTGGCGGAGGGCTGTGGTTGCCGTGGGCAGGGCTGGGTGGGGGAGGGCTGTGGGTGCCGTGGGAAGGGCTGGGTGGCGGAGGGCTGTGGGTGCCGTGGGAAGGGCTGGGTGGCGGAGGGCCGGGCTGTGGGTGCCGTGGGAAGGGCTGGGTGGGGGAGGGCTGTGGGTGCCGTGGGCAGGGCTGGGTGGGGAGGGCTGTGGGTGCCGTGGGAAGGGCTGGGTGGCGGAGGGCTGTGGGTGCCGTGGGAAGGGCTGGGTGGCGGAGGGCTGTGGGTGCCGTGGGCAGGGCTGGGTGGGGGAGGGCTGTGGGTGCCGTGGGAAGGGCTGGGTGGCGGAGGGCTGTGGGTGCCGTGGGAAGGGCTGGGTGGCGGAGGGCCGGGCTGTGGGTGCCGTGGGAAGGGCTGGGTGGCGGAGGGCCGGGCTGTGGGTGCCGTGGGAAGGGCTGGGTGGCGGAGGGCTGTGGGTGCCGTGGGCAGGGCTGGGTGGGGGAGGGCTGTGGGTGCCGTGGGAAGGGCTGGGTGGGGGAGGGCTGTGGGTGCCGTGGGAAGGGCTGGGTGGCGGAGGGCTGTGGGTGCCGTGGGAAGGGCTGGGTGGGGGAGGGCCGGGCTGTGGGTGCCGTGGGAAGGGCTGGGTGGCGGAGGGCTGTGGGTGCCGTGGGCAGGGCTGGGTGGGGGAGGGCTGTGGGTGCCGTGGGAAGGGCTGGGTGGCGGAGGGCTGTGGGTGCCGTGGGCAGGGCTGGGTGGCGGAGGGCTGTGGGTGCCGTGGGAAGGGCTGGGTGGCGGAGGGCTGTGGGTGCCGTGGGCAGGGCTGGGTGGGGGAGGGCTGTGGGTGCCGTGGGAAGGGCTGGGTGGCGGAGGGCTGTGGGTGCCGTGGGAAGGGCTGGGTGGCGGAGGGCCGGGCTGTGGGTGCCGTGGGAAGGGCTGGGTGGGGGAGGGCTGTGGGTGCCGTGGGAAGGGCTGGGTGGCGGAGGGCCGGGCTGTGGGTGCCGTGGGAAGGGCTGGGTGGCGGAGGGCCGGGCTGTGGGTGCCGGGGGAATGGCTGGGTGGCGGCCGGGGGTCCCTGGAGCGGGGGCAGGCGCTGCCCACGGGCACACTCGAAGCTTTCCGGGCTGGCTGGGCCCCGCAGGGGGTGGGCTGCCGGACTGACCCCCATTCTCACACTTTCATTGGGCGGGTATTGGGTGAGGTTTGGTCTCTTTTCCTGTTCTCTTGGGGCTGTGCTCCACCCGCGGTTTGGGGCACTCCCCACATTTTGTTTTGTCCATCAGTTACTTCTGGTCTGTTTTGCTTTGTTGTGTCCCAGCTCCAGGCCGATGCCAGCGGCGGGCGCTGCCTCACCCTGCCCGCGGGAAGAGCGGGCAGGACAGGCAATCTCAGGGAAAACAGATCCAAATAAACATTATATACACATCAAATAAACAGCACCATCAAACTGTCCGACCCGAGACAATGCTGCTGGGGGAGGGGGACCGCGGCTGCTGGGGGAGGGGGACCGCGGCTGCTGGGGGAGGGGGACCGCGGCTGCTGGGGGAGGGGGACCGCGGCTGCTGGGGGAGGTGGACCCCGGCTGCTGGGGGAGGGGGACCGCGGCTGCTGGGGGAGGGGGACCGCGGCTGCTGGGGGAGGTGGACCCCGGCTGCTGGGGGAGGGGGACCGCGGCTGCTGGGGGAGGGGGACCGCGGCTGCTGGGGAGGGGGACCGCGGTTGCTGGGGGAGGGGACCGCGGCTGCTGGGGGAGGGGGACCGCGGCTGCTGGGGGAGGGGGACCGCGGCTGCTGGGGGAGGGGGACCGCGGCTGCTGGGGGAGGGGGACCGCGGCTGCTGGGGGAGGGGGACCGCGGCTGCTGGGGGAGCGGGACCGCGGCTGCTGGGGGAGGGGGACCACGGCTGCTGGGGGAGGGGGAGGGGGACCGCGGCTGCTGGGGGAGGGGGACCGCGGCTGCTGGGGAGGTGGACCCCGGCTGCTGGGGGAGGGGGACCGCGGCTGCTGGGGGAGGGGGACCGCGGCTGCTGGGGGAGGGGGACCGCGGCTGCTGGGGGAGGGGGACCGCGGCTGCTGGGGGAGGGGACCGCGGCTGCTGGGGGAGGGGGACCGCGGCTGCTGGGGGAGGGGGACCGCGGCTGCTGGGGGAGGGGGACCGCGGCTGCTGGGGGAGGGGGACCGCGGCTGCTGGGGGAGGGGGACCGCGGCTGCTGGGGAGGGGGATCGCGGCTGCTGGGGGAGGGGAATCGCGGCTGCTGGGGTAGGGGGACCGCGGCTGCTGGGGGAGGGGGACCGCGGCTGCTGGGGGAGGGGGACCGCGGCTGCTGGGGGAGGGGGACCGCGGCTGCTGGGGGAGGGGGACCGCGGCAGCTGGGGGAGGGGGACCGCGGCTGCTGGGGGAGGGGGACCGCGGCTGCTGGGGGAGGGGGACCGCGGCTGCTGGGGGAGGGGGACCGCGGCTGCTGGGGGAGGGGGACCGCGGCTGCTGGGGGAGGGGGACCGCGGCTGCTGGGGGAGGGCTACCGCGGCTGCTGGGGGAGGGGGACCGCGGCTGCTGGGGGAGGGGGACCGCGGCTGCTGGGGGAGGGGGACCGCGGCTGCTGGGGGAGGGGGACCGCGGCTGCTGGGGGAGGGGGACCGCGGCTGCTGGGGAGGGGGATCGCGGCTGCTGGGGGAGGGGGACCGCGGCTGCTGGGGGAGGGGGACCGCGGCTGCTGGGGGAGGGGGACCGCGGCTGCTGGGGTGGGGGACCGCGGCTGCTGGGGGAGGGGGACCGCGGCTGCTGGGGGAGGGGGACCGCGGCTGCTGGGGGAGGGGGACCGCGGCTGCTGGGGGAGGGGGACCGCGGCTGCTGGGGAGGGGGACCGCGGCTGCTGGGGAGGGGGACCGCGGCTGCTGGGGGAGGGGGACCGCGGCTGCTGGGGAGGGGGATCGCGGCTGCTGGGGGAGGGGAATCGCGGCTGCTGGGGAAGGGGGACCGCGGCTGCTGGGGGAGGGGGACCGCGGCTGCTGGGGGAGGGGGACCGCGGCTGCTGGGGGAGGTGGACCGCGGCTGCTGGGGGAGGGGGACCGCGGCAGCTGGGGGAGGGGGACCGCGGCTGCTGGGGGAGGGGGACCGCGGCTGCTGGGGGAGGGGGACCGCGGCTGCTGGGGGAGGGGGACCGCGGCTGCTGGGGGAGGGGGACCGCGGCTGCTGGGGGAGGGGGACCGCGGCTGCTGGGGGAGGGGGACCGCGGCTGTTGGGGGAGGGGGACTGCGGCTGCTGGGAAAGGGGCACCGCGGCTGCTGGGGGAGGGGGACCGCGGCTGCTGGGGGAGGGGGACCGCGGCTGCTGGGGGAGGGGGACCGCGGCTGCTGGGGGAGGGGGACCGCGGCTACTGGGGGAGGGGGAGGGGGACCGCGGCTGCTGGGGGAGGGGGACCGCGGCTGCTGGGGAGGGGGACCGCGGCTACTGGGGGAGGGGGACGGGGACCGCGGCTGCTGGGGGAGGGGGACCGCGGCTGCTGGGGGAGGGGGACCGCGGCTGCTGGGGAGGGGGACCGCGGCTGCTGGTGGAGGGGGACCGCGGCTGCTGGGGGAGGTGGACCGCGGCTGCTGGGGGAGGGGGACCGCGGCAGCTGGGGGAGGGGGACCGCGGCTGCTGGGGGAGGGGGACCGCGGCTGCTGGGGGAGGGGGACCGCGGCTGCTGGGGGAGGGGGACCGCGGCTGCTGGGGGAGGGGGACCGCGGCTGCTGGGGGAGGGGGACCTCGGCTGCTGGGGGAGGGGGACCGCGGCTGCTGGGGGAGGGGGACCGCGGCTGTTGGGGGAGGGGGACTGCGGCTGCTGGGGAAGGGGCACCGCGGCTGCTGGGGGAGGGGGACCGCGGCTGCTGGGGGAGGGGGACCGCGGCTGCTGGGGGAGGGGGACCGCGGCTGCTGGGGGAGGGGGACCGCGGCTACTGGGGGAGGGGGAGGGGGACCGCGGCTGCTGGGGGAGGGGGACCGCGGCTGCTGGGGAGGGGGACCGCGGCTACTGGGGGAGGGGGACGGGGACCGCGGCTGCTGGGGGAGGGGGACCGCGGCTGCTGGGGGAGGGGGACCGCGGCTGCTGGGGAGGGGGACCGCGGCTGCTGGTGGAGGGGGACCGCGGCTGCTGGGGTAGGGGGACCGCGGCTGCTGGGGGAGGGGGAGGGGGGCCGCGGCTGCTGGGGGAGGGGAGGTCGGCCGCGGCTGCTGGTGGAGGGGGACCACGGCTGCTGGGGGAGGGGGACCGCGGCTGCTGGGGGAGGGGGACCGCGGCTGCTGGGGGAGGGGAGGTGAGCCGCGGCTGCTGGGGGAGGGGGACCACGGCTGCTGGGGGAGGGGGACCGCAGCTGCTGGGGGAGGGGGACCGCGGCTGCTGGGGGAGGGGGACCGCGGCTGCTGGGGGAGGGGGACCGCGGCTGCTGGCAGAGGGGGACCGCGGCTGCTGGGGAGGGGGACCGCGGCTGCTGGGGGAGGGGGAGGGGGACCGCGGCTGCTGGGGGAGGGGGACCCCGGCTGCTGGGGAGGGGGACCGCGGCTGCTGGGGGAGGGGGACCGCGGCTGCTGGGGGAGGGGGACCGCGGCTGCTGGGGGAGGGGGCCCGCGGCTGCTGGGGGAGGGGGACAGCGGCTGCTGGGGGAGGGGGAGGGGGACCGCGGCTGCTGGGGAGGGGGACCGCGGCTGCTGGGGGAGGGGGGGGCGCGGCTGCTGGGGGAGGGTGAGGGGACAGCGGCTGCAGGGGGAGGGGGACCACGGCTGCTGGGGGAGGGGGAGGTGGACCGCGGCTGCTGGGGGTGGTGGAGGGGGGCCGCGGCTGCTGGAGGAGGGGGAGGGGGCCGCGGCTGCTGGGGGAGGGGGACTGCGCCTGCTGGGGAGGGGGAGGGGGACCGCGGCTGCTGGGGGAGGGGGACCGCGGCTGCTGGGGGAGGGGGACCGCAGCTGCTGGGGGAGGGGGACCGCGCCTGCTGGGGAGGGGGAGGGGGACCGCGGCTGCTGGGGGAGGGGGACCGCGGCTGCTGGGGGAGGGGGACCGCAGCTGCTGGGGAGGGGGACCGTGGCTGCTGGGGGAGGGGAGGGGGACCGCGGCTGCTGGGGGAGGGGGACCCCGGCTGCTCGGGGAGGGTAGGGGGTCCGCGGCTGCTGGGGGAGGGGAGGGGGACCGCGGCTGCTGGGGGAGGGGGACAGCGGTTGCTGGGGGAGGGGGACCGCGGCTGCTGGGGGAGTGTGAGGGGACCGCGGCTGCTGGGGGAGGGGAGGGGGACCGCGGCTGCTGGGGGAGGGGGACCGCGGCTGCTGGGGGAGGGGGGCCGCGGCTGCTGGGGGAGGGGGACCGCGGCTGCTGGGGGAGGGGGGCCGCGGCTGCTGGGGGAGGGGGGTACCGCGGCTGCTGGGGGAGGGTGACCGCGGCTGCTCCGGGAGGGGAGGGGGACCGCGGCTGCTGGGGGAGGGGAGGGGGACTGCGGCTGCTGGGGGAGGGGGACCGCGGCTGCTGGGGGAGGGGGTACCGCGGCTGCTGGGGGAGGGGGAGCGGACCGCGGCTGCTGGGGGAGGGGGACAGCGGCTGCTGGGGAGGGGGACCGCGGCTGCTGGGGGAGGGGAGGGGGGCCGCGGCTGCTGGGGGAGGGGGAGGGGGCCGCGGCTGCTGGGGAGGGGGGGGCGCGGCTGCTGGGGGAGAGTGAGGGGACCGCGGCTGCAGGGGGAGGGGGACCACGGCTGCTACGGGAGGGGAGGGGGGCCGCTGCTGCTGGGGGAGGGGAGGGGGACCGCGGCTGCTGGGGGAGGGGGACAGCGGCTGCTGGGGAGGGGGACCGCGGCTGCTGGGGGAGGGGAGGGGGGCCGCGGCTGCTGGGGGAGTGGGGGGGTACCGCGGCTGCTGGGGGAGGGGAGGGGGACCGCGGCTGCTCGGGGAGGGTAGGGGGACCACACTTGCTGGGAGGTGGAGGGGGACCGCGGCTGCTAGACGAGGTGGAGGGGGCCCGCGGCTGCTGGGGGAGGGGGGAGCGATCTCGGCTGCTGGGGGAGGGGTGTCCCGAAGCGTGGTACATTGGCGAGACCATGCCGACGCTGCAACAACGAATGAACGGACATCGCGCAACAATCGCCAGGCAGGAATGTTCCCTTCCAGTCGGGGAACACTTCAGCAGTCAAGGGCATTCAGCCTCTGATCTCCGGGTAAGCGTTCTCCAAGGCGGCCTTCAGGACCCGCGACAACGCAGAATCTCCGAGCAGAAGCTTATAGCCAAGTTCCGCACACATGAGTTTGGCCTCAACCGGGACCTGGGATTCATGTCGCATTACATTCATCCCCCACCATCTGGCCTGCGAAATCCTACCAACTGTCCTGGCTTGACACAATTCACATCTCTTTAACCTGGGGTTACCCCATCTCTGGATCTGTAAAGATTTAATCACCTGCTAATGCTCGCATTCCTAGCATTGTCTGGCATCTTTGAATTTGTCTTTATATATGTTTCTGGAACATACCTCTTCATTCACCTGAGGAAGGAGCAGCGCTCCGAAAGCTAGTGACATCGAAACAAACCTGTTGGACTTTAACCTGGTGTTGTAAGACTTCTTACTGCGCTCACCCCAGTCCAACGCCGGCATCTCCACATCATCTGTAAATACAGATATACTGCCCAGGGACCACTGCAAATAGTGATATACTACCCAGTGTTCACTGTAAATAATGATATACTACCCGGTGACCACTGTAAATAAAGGAATACCGCCCAGGAACCACAGTAAATAAAGACTTTCTACACAAGGACCACTGGAAATAATGATATACTACCCAGGGACCACTGCAGATGATGATATACTACCCAGTGATCATTGAAAATAATGACATACTGCACAGAGCAACTGTAAATAATGATATACTGCACAGAGCCACTGTAAATAATGATAGACTACCAGGGACCACTGTAAATATTGATATTCCACCCAGTGACCACTGTAAACAATGATATTCTACACAGGGACTACAGTAAATAATGATATTCTACCCAGGGAACACTGTAAATAATGATATTGTACGCCGGGACCTCTGTTAATATTTATAAATAACCCAGGGACCACTGTAAATAAAGAAATACCACCCAGGGACCACCGTAAATAAAGGTATACCACCCAGGGACCATTGTAAATTATAATAACCTACCCAGGAACCGCTGTAAATAATGATATACCAGCCAGTGACCACTGTAAATAAAGAAATACCACCCAGGGACCACTGTAAATAAAAGTATACCACCCAGGGACTATTGTAAATAATAATATTCTACACAGTGGCCACTGTAAACAATGATATACAACTCAGTGACCACTGTAAATAAAGGTATCCCGCCCAGGAACCACTGTAATTAAAGCATTTCTATACAAGGACCACTGTAAATAATGATTATACTACCCAGGGACCACTGCAGATAATGATATACTTTCCAGTGATCATTGTAAATAATGATATACTACCCAGGGACCACTGCAGATAATGATATACTGCACACAACCACTGTGAATAATGACATACTACCCAGGGCACACTGTAAATAATGATATACTACCAAGGCACACTGAAAATAATGATATACTACCCAGGGACCACTAAAAATAAAGATATACTGCACAGAGACCACTGTAAATAAGGTAATACTGCCTAGGGACCACTGTAAATAATTATACACTGTCCAGGGGCCACTGTAAATAGTGATATAATACTGAGGGACAACTGTAAATAATGATATTCTACCCAGGGACAACTGCAAATAATGATGTACTACACAGGGGTCACTGTAAATACTGATTTACTACCCAGTGACCACTGTAAATAAAGATATACCGCCCGGGAACCATGTAAATAAAGACTTTCTACACAGGGACCACTGTAAATAATGACATACTACACAGGGACCACTGTAAATAATGATATACTACCAGGGACCACTGTAAATAATGATATTCTACCCATGGAGCACTGTAAATAATTATATACTACCCATGGACAACGGCAAATTAAGATATACTATCCAGGGACAACTGTAGATAATGACATTCTACGCAGGGACCACTGTATATAATGACATAGTACCCAGGTACCACTGTAAATAAAGATATACTGCCGAGGGACCACTGTAAATAATGATATACCACCGAGTGAACACTGGAAATCATGATACTCTACCCAGGGACCACAGTAAATCATAGATCATAGAATTTACAGTGCAGAAGGAGGCCATTCGGCCCATCGAGTCTGCCCGGCTCTTGGAAAGAGCACCCTATCCAAGTCCACATCTCCACCCTATCCCCATAAGCGAGTAATCCCACCCAACACTAAGGGCAATTTTTGACACTAAGGCAATTTATGATGGCCAATCCACCTAAACTGCACATCTTTGGACTGTGGGAAATAACCGGAACAGCCGGAGGAAACCCACGCACACACGGGGAGTATGTGCAGACTCCGCACAGACAGTGCCCCAAGCCGGGAATCGAACCTGCGACCCTGGAGCTGTGAAACAATTGTGCTATCCACTGTGCTACCGTGCCACACACTAAATGATATAGTGGTGCTAAATGATATAATAATATACCGTGCTGCCCACTAAATGATACAGTATAATGATATACTTCCCAGGGACCACTGTAAATAAAGTTATCCCACCCAGGGACCACTGCAAATAAAGATAAACCACCCAGGGACCACTGTAAATAAAGATAAACAACCCAGGGACCACTGTAAATAAAGATAAACCACCCAGGGACCACTGTAAATAAAGATAAACCACACAGGGACCACTGTAAATAAAGATATACCACCCAGAGACCACTGTAAATAATGAAAAACAACCCGGGAACCACTGTAAATAAGATATACTGCACAGTGCCCACGGTAAATAATGATATTCTAATCAGAGACCATAGTAAATAATGATATACTACCAGGGATCACTGTAAATAAAGGTATACTGCCGAGGGACCACTGTAAATAAAGTCATACTATCCAGGGACTATTGTAGATAATGATATACTACACAGTGACCACTGTAAATAATGATATTCTAACCAGAGACAACAGCAAATAATGAAATATTACCCAAGGACCACTGATATCCTGATCAGGGATCACTGTAAATTATGACATACTGCCCAGGTACCACTGTAAAAATAAAATACTGCCCAGGGAACGCTGTAAATAATGATCAACTACCCAGGGACCACTGTAAATAATGATACACTACCCAGGGACCACTGTAAATAATGATACACTACCCAGGGACCACAGTAAATAATGATATACTATCATGGGACCACTGTAATGAATGATATACTACCAGGAACCACTGTAAATTAAGACATACTACACAGGGACCACTGTAAATAATGATATACTACCCAGGGACCACTTTAAATAAAGGTACACTGCCCAGGGACCACTGTAAATAAAGACATACTACACAGGGGCCACTGTAAATAATTATTTACTACCCAGTGACCACTGTAAATAATTATATATTACCAGGAACCACTGTAAATAGAGGTACACTATATACCACCCAGTGACCACTGTAAATAATCATATACCACCCAGGGACCATTGTAAATAAAGATATACTACCCAGTGACCACTGTAAATAATTATATACCACCCAGGGACCACTGTACATAATGATATACTACCCAAGGACGAATGTAAATAATGATATACTACCCAGGGACCACTGTAGATAATGATATACTACCCCGGGACGAATGTAAATAATGATAGACTACTCAGGGACCACTGTAAATAAAGATACACTGCCCAGGGACCACTGTAAATAATTATATACCACCCAGGGACCACTGTAAATAATGATAGACTACTCAGGGACCACTGTAAATAAAGATACACTGCCCAGGGACCACTGTAAATAATTATATACCACCCAGGGACCACTGTAAATAATTATATACCACCCAGGGACCACTGTAGATAATGATATACTACTCAGGGACGAATGTAAATAACGATAGACTACCCAGGTACGAATGTAAATAATGATAGACTACCCAGGGACCACTGTAAATAATGATATACCACCCAGGGACCACTGTAGATAATGATATACTACCCAGGGACCACTGTAAATAATGATATACTACCCAGGGCCGAATGTAAATAATGATAGACTACTCAGGGACCACTGTAAATAAAGATACACTGCCCAGGGCCGACTGCAAACAGTGATATACTGCACAGGCGCACTGCAAAAAAATTATATACTCCCCTGGGACCACTGTAAATAATGGTACGTTGCCCAGAAACCGCTGTAAATAATGTTAAACTATGCAGGGAACACTGAAAATAATGATATACAGCACAGGGACCAATTTAAATAATGATATTTTACTCAGGGACAACTGTAAATAATGATATTCTATCCAGGGTCAAATGCAAATAATAAAATACGACCCAGGCACAACTGTGAATAATGACATTCTGACCGGGGACCACTGTAAATGCTGACATTCTACCAGGGACTACAGTAATTAATGATTTACTACCCAGGGACCACTGCAGAAAATAATATACTACCGATGGACAGCTATACCAAGGAACCACTGTAAATAATGATATACTGCCCAGGGGCCACTGTCAACAATGATATTCTACCCAGTGACCACTGTAAATAATGATATTCTACCCAGTGACCACTGTAAATAATGATATACTACCCTGTGACCACTGTAAATAATGTTATACTACTCAGGGACCACTGTAAATAAAGATATATTGCCCAGGGACTTCCTGCCCAGGGTCCACTGTAAATGATGATATACTCCCCAGGCACTACTGTAAATGATGATATACTACCCAGGGACCACTGTAAATAATGATATACACCCCAGGGACCACTGTAAATAATGATATACTACCCACGGACCTCTGTAAATAATGATATACTACCCAGGGACCACTTTAAATAATGATATACTATCATGGGACCACTGTAATGAATGATATACTACCAGGAACCACTGTAAATAAAGACATACTGCACAGGGACCACTGTAAATAATGATATACTACCCAGGGACCACTGTAAATAAAGGTACACTGCCCAGGGACCACTGTAAATAAAGACATACTACACAGGGACCACTGTAAATAAGTATTTACTACCCAGTGACCACTGTAAATAATGATATACTACCCAGGGACCACTGTAAATAAGTATTTACTACCCAGTGACCACTGTAAATAATGATATACTACCCAGGGACCACTGTAGATAATGATATACTACCCAGGGACAACTGTAAATAATGATATACTGCCCAGGGACCACTGTAGATAATGATATACTACCCAGGTACGAATGTAAATAATGATAGACTACTCAGGGACCACTGTAAATAAAGATACACTGCCCAGGGACCACTGTAAATAAAGATATACTGCACAGGGACCACTGTAGATAATGATATACTACCCAGGGACGAATGTAAATAATGATAGACTACTCAGGGACCACTGTAGATAATGATATACTACCCAGGGACGAATGTAAATAATGATAGACTACTCAGGGACCACTGTAGATAAAGATATACTGCCCAGGGCCGACTGCAAACAGTGATATACTGCACAGGCGCACTGCAAAAAAATTATATACTCCCCTGGGACCACTGTAAATAATGATACGTTGCCCAGAAACCACTGGAAATAATGTTAAACTATGCAGGGAACAGTAAAAATAATGATATACAGCACAGGGGCCAATTTAAATAATGATATTTTACTCAGGGACAACTGTAAATAATGATATTCTACACCGGGACCAGTGTAAATAATGATATTCTACCCAGGGTCAAATGCAAATAATAATGTACTACCCAGGCACAACTGTAAATAATGACATTCTGACCAGGGACCACTGTAAATGCTGACATTCTACCAGGGACTACAGTAATTAATGATTTACTACCCAGGGACCACTGCAGAATATAATATACTATCGATGGACAACTATTAATAATGGTGAAGTGCCCATGGAACGCTGTAACTAAAGATATTATACCAAGGAACCACTGTAAATAATGATATACGACCCAAGGACCACTGTAAACAATGATAGTCTACCCAGTGAACACTGTAAATAATGATATACTACCGAGGGACCACTGTAAATAAAGACTTACTGCCCAGGGTCCACTTTAAAAAATGATATACGCCCCAGGCACTACTGTAAATGATGATATACTACCCAGGGACCACTGTAAATAATGATATACTACCCAGGGACCACTGTAAATAAAGACTTACTGCCCAGGGTCCACTGTAAATGATTATATACTCCCCAGGCACTACTGTAAATGATGATATACTACCCAGGGACCACTGTAAATAATGATATACTACTCAGGGACCACTGTAAATAATGATATACTACCCAGGGACCACTATCAATAATGATATTCTACACAGGGACCACTGTAAATAATGACAGACTGCCCAGGGTCCACTGTAAATGATGATATACTCCCCAGGCACTACTGTAAATGATGATATACTACCCAGGCACTGCTGTAAATGATGATATACTACCCAGGGACCAGTGTAGATAATGATATTCTACCCAGGGACCACTGCAAATAATAATATTCTAATCAGAGAGCACTGCAAATAATGATATACTACATAGGGACCATTGTAAATAATCATCCACTATCAAGGGACCACTGTAAATAATGATATACTGCCGAGGGACCACTGTCAGTAATGAAATACTATCCAGGGACCACTGTAAATCATGATGTATCACTCTGGGACCACTGTAGATAATACTACACTACACTGGGTCCACTGTAAATAATGATATGTTACCCAGGGACCACTATGAATAATGATATACCGTCCAGAGACCACTGCAAATAATTATATATCACCAAGGGACAAATGTAAATAATGATATGCAATCCAGGGACCACTGTAAAGGATGATATACTACCCAGTGACCTGTGTAAATAATGATATACTACCCAGGGACCACTGTAAATAATGATATACTTCCCAGGAACCGCGGTCAATGATGATATACTACCCAGAGCCCACTGTGATTAATGATATATTGCCCAGGGACCACTGTAAATAATGATATACTACACAGGGACCACTGTAAATAATGGTATACTGCCCAGGGACCACTGTGCTTAATGATATATTGCCCAGTGACCACTGTAAATAATGTTATACTGCCCATGGACCACTGTGAATAAAGATGTACTGCACAGTGCACACTATAATTGATGACATACTGTCCAGGGCCCACTGTAAATCATGATATACCACCCTGGGACCACTGTAAATAACGATATACTACGCAGGGACCACTGTTGAAAATGATATACTACCCAGGGGCTACAGTAAATAAAGATATACTATCCAGGGACAACTGTAAATAATGATATGCTGCTCAGGGACCACTGTAAATAATGAAATACTACCAGGGTCCCACTGAAAATAATGATATACAACGCAGGGACGACTGTATATTGGACATGATACCCATGGTCCACTGTAAGTAATGATATACTCCCCATGGAACACTATAAATAAAGATATACTGCCCACGGTCCACTAAAAATAATGATATACTGCCCTGGCGCCACTGTAAATAATGAAATACTATCCAGTGACCACTGTAAATGTTGATAACTGCCCACAGCCAATGTAAATACTAGTATACTACACAGGGACCACTGTATATAATGATATACTATCCAGGGATCACGGCAAATAATGATGTACTACCCAGGGTACATTGTAAATAATGATATTCTACCCAGGGTCCACTGTAAATATTGATATACTATCCAAGTACCATAGTAAATAAAAATTAATATCCCAGGAGCCAGTGTAAATAATGATATACTGCCCAGGGACGACTGTAAATCATGAAATACTACCCGGGGAACACTGTAAATAATGATATACTGCCTAGGGACCACTGTAAATAATGATATTCTCCCCAAACCACTGCAAATAATGATATTCTACCCAGGGAACACTGTAAATAATGATATTCTACCCAGGGACCACTGTAAATAATGATATACTACCCAGGGAACACTGTAAATAATGATATTCTACCCAGGGACCACTGCAAATAATGATATTCTACCCAGGGAACACTGTAAATAATGATATTCTACCCAGGGACCACTGTAAATATTGATATACTACCCAGGGAACACTGTAAATAATGATATTCTACACAGGGACCACTGTAAATATTGGTATACTATCCAAGTACCACAGTAAATAATAAATTATATCCCAGGAACCAGTGTAAATAATGATATTCTACCCAGGGACCACTGTAAATATTGAGACATTACACAGGGACCACTGTAAATAATGATATTCTACACAGGGACCACTGTAAACAATGATATAATACCCAGGGACCGCTGTAAATAATGATATTCTACCCAGGGACAACTGTAAATAATTATATTCTACCCAGGGACCACTGAACATAATGAAATACTACCCAGGGACCACTATAAATAATGATATACTACCATGGGACCACTGTAAATAATGATATTCTAACCAGTGACCACTGTAAATAATGATATTCTGCCCAGGGACCACTGTAAATAATGATATTCCGCCCAGAGACCACTGTAAATAATGAGATACTACCCAGTGACAACTGTAAATAATGATATTCTACCCAGGGAGCACTGTAAATATTCATATACTACCCAAGGACCACTGTAAATAATAATATTCTAATCAGAGAGCACTGCAAATAAAGATATTCTAGCCAGGGACAACTGTAAATAATGATATACTACATCGGGACCATTGGAAATAATCATCCACTATCAATCCACTACCACTGTAAATAATGATACACTACCCATGGCAACTGAAAATATTGATATACTACCCACGGCCACTGTAAATAATACGAAGTCTTACAACACCAGGTTAAAGTCCAACAGGTTTGTTTCGATGTCACTAGCTTTCGGAGCGCTGCTCCTTCCTCAGGTGAATGAAGAGGTATGTTCCAGAAACACATATTTAGACAAATTCAAAGATGCCAAACAATGCTTGGAATGCGACCATTAGCAGGTGATTAAATCTTTACAGATCCAGAGATGGGGTAACACCAGGTTAAAGAGGTATGAATTGTGTCAAGCCAGGACAGTTGGTAGGATTTCGTAGGCCAGATGGTGGGGGATGAATGTAATGCGACATGAATCCCAGGTCCCGGTTGACCACTGTAAATAATGATATACTACCCTGGGACCACTGTAATTAATCATATTCTTCACAGGGACCACAATAAATAATTATATACTACCCTGGGAGCACTGTAAATAATGATATACTATCCAGTGACAAATCTAAATAAAAATATACTTCCGAGGGACCACTGTAATTAAAGATACAACATCCAGAATCCATTGTAAATAATGAGATACTACACAGGGATCACGCTAAATAATGATATACTACCCTGGGACCACTGTAAATAATCATATTCTTCACAGGGACCACAATAAATAATGATATACTACCCAGTAACCAGTATTAAATAATGATATACTACCCAGTGACCAGTGTAAATAATGATATACTACCCTGGGACAACTGTAAATAATCATATACTTCACAGGGACCACAATAAATAATGATATACTGCCCAGTAACCAGTATAAATAATGATATACTACCCAGCGACCAGTGTAAATAATGATATACTACCCAGGGACCATTGTAGTTACTGATATACTATCCAGGGTTCACGGTAAATAATGATATACTACCCTGGGACCACTGTAAATAATCATATTCTTCACAGGGACCACAATAAATAATGATATACTGCCCAGTAACCAGTATAAATAATGATATACTACCCAGCGACCAGTGTAAATAATGATATACTACCCAGGGACCATTGTAGTTACTGATATATTATCCAGGGTTCACGGTAAATAATGATATACCACCCTGGGACCACTGTAAATAATGTTATACCATCCAGCGACAACTCTAAATAAAGATACACTACCGAGGAAACACTGTAATTAAAGATACACCATCCAGAGTCCATTGTAAATAATGAGATACTACCCAGGGACCACAGTAAATAATGAGATACTTCCCAGGGACCATTGTAGATACGTATATACTACCCAGAGACCACTGTAAATAATGATATTCTCCACAGGGACCACAGTAAATAATGAGATACAACCCAGGGACCACAGTAAATAATGAGATAATACCCAGGGACCACTGTAAATAATGAGAAACTACCCAGCGACCACAGTAAATAATGAGATACTTCCCAGGGACCATTGTAGATACGTATATACTACCCAGAGACCACTGTAAATAATGATATTCTCCACAGGGACCACAGTAAATAATGAGATACAACCCAGGGACCACAGTAAATAATGAGATAATACCCAGGGACCACTGTAAATAATGAGAAACTACCCAGCGACCACAGTAAATAATGAGATAATACCCAGGGACCACTGTAAATAATGATATATTACCCAGGGACCATTGTAGATCCTGATACTCTACCCAGGGACCACTCTAAATAATGATATACTTCCCAGGGACCACTGCAAATAATGATATTCTCCCCAAACCACAGTAAATAATGAGATTATACCCAGGGACCACTGTAAATAATGATATATTACCCAGGGACCATTGTAGATCCTGATACTCTACCCAGGGACCACTGTAAATAATGATATACTACCTAGGGACCACTGTAAATAATGATATTCTCCCCAAACCACTGCAAATAATGAGATAATACCCAGGGACCATTGTAGATAAGAATATACTCCCCAGAGACCACTGTAAATAATGAGATACTACCCAGGGACCACTGTAAGTAATGAGATAATACCCAGGGACCATTGTAGATACTGATATACCACTCAGGGACTATTGTAAATAATGAGATACTACCCAGGGACCACTGTAAGTAATGAGATAATACCCAGGGACCATTGTAGATACTGATATACCACTCAGGGACCACTGTAAATAATGAGATACTACCCTGGGACCACAGTAAACAATGATGTACTACCCAGCGACCACAGTAAATAATGAGATAATACCGAGGGACCATTGTAGATACTGATATACCACTCAGGGACCACTGTAAATAATGATATACTACCCAGGGACCACTGTAAATAATGATATACTACCCAGGGACCACTGTAAGTAATGAGATAATACCCAGGGACCATTGTAGATACTGATATACCACTCAGGGACTATTGTAAATAATGAGATACTACCCAGGGACCACTGTAAGTAATGAGATAATACCCAGGGACCATTGTAGATACTGATATACCACTCAGGGACCACTGTAAATAATGAGATACTACCCTGGGACTACAGTAAATAATGATGTACTACCCAGCGACCACAGTAAATAATGAGATAATACCGAGGGACCATTGTAGATACTGATATACCACTCAGGGACCACTGTAAATAATGATATACTCCCCAGAGACCACTGTAAATAATGAGATACTACCCAGGGACCACTGTAAGTAATGAGATAATACCCAGGGACCATTGTAGATACTGATATACCACTCAGGGACTATTGTAAATAATGAGATACTACCCAGGGACCACTGTAAGTAATGAGATAATACCCAGGGACCATTGTAGATACTGATATACCACTCAGGGATCACTGTAAATAATGAGATACTACCCTGGGACCACAGTAAATAATGATGTACTACCCAGCGACCACAGTAAATAATGAGATAATACCGAGGGACCATTGTAGATACTGATATACCACTCAGGGACCACTGTAAATAATGATATACTACCCAGGGACCACTGTAAATAATGATATACTACCCAGAGACCAATGTAAATAAAGATGTTCTCCCCAGGGACCACAGTAAATAATGAGAAAATACCCAGGGACCATTGTAGATACTGATATACCACTCAGGGACCATTGTAAATGATGAGATACTACCCTGGGACCACAGTAAATAATGATATACATCCCAGGGACCACAGTAAATAATGAGATAATACCCAGGGACCATTGTAGATACTATTATACCACACAGGGACCATTGTAAATAATGAGATACTACTCTGGGACCACAGTAAATAATGAGATACTACCCTGGGACCACAGTAAATAATGATATACTACCCAGGGACCACAGTAAATAATGAAATAATACCCAGGGACCATTGTAGGCACTGATATAACACACAGGGACCATTGTAAATAATGTGATACTACCTAGGGACCACAGTAAATGATGATATTCTACCCAGGGACCTCAGTAAATAATGAGATAATACCCAGGGGCCATTGTAGATACGGATATACCACTCAGGGACCACTGTAAATAATGCGATACTACCCAGGGACCACTGTAAATAATGATATACTACCCAGCGACCACTGTAAATAATGGTATACTGCCCAGGGACCACTGTGCTTAATGATATATTGCCCAGTGACCACTGTAAATAATGATATACTGCCAATGGACCACTGTGATTAAAGATGTACTGCACAGTGCAGACTATAATTGATGACATACTGTCCAGGGCCCACTGTAAATCGTGATATACCACCCTGGGACCACTGTAAATAACGATATACTACGCAGGGACCACTGTTGAAAATGATATACTACCCAGGGGATACAGTAAATAAAGATATACTATCCATGGACAACTGAAAATAATGATATCCTACCCAGGGACAACTGTAAATAATGATATACTGCTCAGGGACCACTGTAAATAATGAAATACTACCAGGGGCCCACTGAAAATAATGATATAAAACGCAGGGACGACTGTATATTGGACATGATACCCATGGTCCACTGTAAGTAATGATATACTCCCCAGGGAACACTATAAATAAAGCTATACTGCCCACGGTCCACTAAAAATAATGATATACTGCCCTGGCGCCACTGTAAATATTGAAATACTATCCAGTGACCACTGTAAATGATGATAACTGCCCACAGCCAATGTAAATAATAGTATACTACACAGGGACCACAGTAAATAATGATATACTACCCAGGGATCACGGTAAATAATGATGTACTACCCAGGGTACATTGTAAATAATGATATTCTACCCAGGGTCCACTGTAAATACTGATATACTATCCAAGTACCACAGTAAATAATAATTAATATCCCAGGAGCCAGTGTAAATAATGATATTCTACCCAGGGACCACTGTAAATAATGATGTACTACCCAGGGACCACTGTATATAATGATGTACTACCCAGGGCCCACTGTAAATAATGATATACAACGCAGGGACGACTGTAAATATTGATATACTACCCAGGGACCACTTTAAATATTGATATACTATCCAAGTACCACAGTAAATAATAATTTATATCCCAGGAACCAGTGTAAATAATGATATTCTACCCAGGGACCACTGTAAATATTGAGACATTACACAGGGACCACTGTAAACAATGATATAATACCCAGGGACCACTGTAAATAATGATATTCTACCCAGGGACCACTGTAAATAATGATATTCTACCCAGGGACCACTGCTAATAATGATATTCTACCCAGGGACCACTGTAAATGTTGATATACTACCCAGGGACCACTGTAAATAATGATATTCTACACAGGGACCACTTAACATAATGAAATACTACACAGGGACCACTGTAAATAATGATATTCTACCCAGGGACAACTGTAAATAATGATATACTGCTCAGGGACCACTGTAAATAATGAAATACTACCAGGGGCCCACTGAAAATAATGATATAAAACGCAGGGACGACTGTATATTGGACATGATACCCATGGTCCACTGTAAGTAATGATATACTCCCCAGGGAACACTATAAATAAAGATATACTGCCCACGGTCCACTAAAAATAATGATATACTGCCCTGGCGCCACTGTAAATAATGAAATACTATCCAGTGACCACTGTAAATGATGATAACTGCCCACAGCCAATGTAAATACTAGTATACTACACAGGGACCACTGTATATAATGATATACTACCCAGGGATCACGGTAAATAATGATGTACTACCCAGGGTACATTGTAAATAATGATATTCTACCCAGGGTCCACTGTAAATACTGATATACTATCCAAGTACCACAGTAAATAATAATTAATATCCCAGGAGCCAGTGTAAATAATGATATTCTACCCAGGGACCACTGTAAATAATGATGTACTACCCAGGGACCACTGTATATAATGATGTACTACCCAGGGCCCACTGTAAATAATGATATACAACGCAGGGACGACTGTAAATATTGATATACTACCCAGGGACCACTTTAAATATTGATATACTATCCAAGTACCACAGTAAATAATAATTTATATCCCAGGAACCAGTGTAAATAATGATATTCTACCCAGGGACCACTGTAAATATTGAGACATTACACAGGGACCACTGTAAACAATGATATAATACCCAGGGACCACTGTAAATAATGATATTCTACCCAGGGACCACTGTAAATATTGATATACTACCCAGGGACCACTGCTAATAATGATATTCTACCCAGGGACCACTGTAAATGTTGATATACTACCCAGGGACCACTGTAAATAATGATATTCTACACAGGGACCACTTAACATAATGAAATACTACACAGGGACCACTGTAAATAATGATATTCTACCCAGGGACCACTGTAAATAATGATATTCTACCCAGGGACCACTGTAAATAATGATATACTACCATGGGACCACTGTAAATAATGATATTCTAGCCAGGGACAACTGTAAATAATGATATACTACATCGGGACCATTGGAAATAATCATCCACTATCAAGGGACCACTGTAAATAATGATATACTACCCATGGGAACTGTAAATACTGATATACTACCCACGACCACTGTAAATAATACGAAGTCTTACAACACCAGGTTAAAGTCCAACAGGTTTGTTTCGATGTCACTAGCTTTCGGAGCGCTGCTCCTTCCTCA